>NW_006264071.1:185092-195450 GCF_000469605.1 Apis dorsata
TTGGCAGTCATATTGCGGTATTTGCGATTATATCTTAATAGTCGGTAAATTATTCGTTGTATTTTAAACAACGCTTCGGGATAATCTGTTACGTAATATAAAAATGGCGAAAGCCAATAAAAGCTAATATTACGTAAGAAATGTGTTCTTGTCGAATTGTCAGCAAATCAATGACTAAACTTTGACAAGAGAAAACGGCGTAAAGTGAAACTTCGGGGTCAAGCTTTATGTTAAGGGTGGAAATATGTGGAAAAGAAATAATGCTGCCTCCGAAACGTTGCTTTCCTTAGGATAAGATAACTACTGTTCGATATTGTTTTGCGTTAAGAGTCCAAGTGAATGGATTCCGAGCATTGATATCATACCGTAACCTAAGACACGGGATATAGCATAGACCTAACACCCAATATGTATTTTTGTGTCACGTTGTTTAAACTTTGTTGCTTTCAATGGACTACGCTATCGCGTATAAAATTGCAACGATCGTTATTAACGCTAGTAGTTAGAAAGAGAGAACGAAAAACTGAATTCGATCATCGTGATTCATCTTCGCGTATAACGAATTGGACAGTCGATCCACGGATCCAACTACGGAAAGTACCGAAGAAGAAAATGATAATCCTCGCCACTGAGAGAAACCTTGACTGAGTGACTTCATTATTGTGGTTTAACGGCACGAACCACGGAACTTATATGGCTGCAAAATCGGTTCAACGAATTTGTCACGATCAAGAATAAATGTGCAATGAGCGGAAGATAAAATTGCAATCTTTTGACGAAAAATGTCAAACATCTCATCACCAAGAATCGCGTTCTACCAAATTCGCGATCATTTTATTAAGATGATTGCTCGACACGCCTCGAAGAGCTGGTCAAGGTCGTTCCTTTCCTATAAAAGAGAACACCGAAGGAAATTTCCTCCAAGGCAGTAAGATGCAGTCCTCGACGATGACGAGATCAAACAAACCACACCTCTATTAATAGAAGATTGGTAAGGTAATATTTTAGAGAACGGTCCTCCCGTTGGATGGCTCAATGCGATCGTGATGTCACGCACGAGGCAAACATCTACGAAATACCTACGAGTTATAACACGTTTCTTCGTTTCTTTGCCAACAATATTTCCATTGAGATCATCGGGGAATTTTCGTCGGAAGAATGGTTAAAATTATTTCCCTTTTTTTTTTAAATTCTTTTCTATGCCTACGCGCAACGTTGTGGGATTGGCCCACAAACACGAGAGTATTTCATTCATTTTATCTCCTCGATGCCAGCGGCATAGGCTTTCGTGCGCCTTCCTCTTCTGTGGATGCTTCCTTTCGATGGCGCCTCGAGAATCATATCTCGAAAATAAAGCAAAGAAGATCGGAGCGCTACGTCCGGTCGTTCAGAGAGAGAGAGAGAGAAAGAGAGAGAAAGAGAGAGAGAGAAAAAAAGAAAAGACGAGACGAATACTTTATTGCACAGCGATACCGGCCTCTATCGACTATTAAGTTATATCAGAAAGGTCGACCGATCTCTTCGCAGAAACGATTTCCCGCTGCACCGATTAGCGAGAAGAGCTCCGATGGACGTAATCGGAGTGCACCATTCGTGAATAAGCTACAATGGTTTTAAATGACAATTCATTCGCAATCGAGCTTGAATGATTAATATTAAAACAGCGATTAATTTTCTTCGACAAGTCAGCCGATCGAGAAATAGACGGAAAACAAAGTTAATAATTTTTAATCACGGCCCCTTTGTTCGTGAATCGAAAAACGATAAAACGACGCACGGAACAAAATAAATTATCGCGTTTTAATTTATGCTGTCACCGAAAGTTATCGCACGGTAGGCTACCGTCCCATGTCGAAGGGTCTCGATATACGAGGAATCTTAGCGCGCACGTTGTTCGGATCCACTATCTCTACTTTTTTCCCCACCCGTTCCGAACGCTTAGAACGCGCTCCTTTTTTTTTTTAACTGTCAGACGGAAAGGGTTCCAAGAACTACTTTTACGTTCTCGTAAAATTTTTGACGTTTCTCTAAGTAAGAACGCAGTCTTGACTCAAAAAAAAAAAAAAAGGAACGTTATATATTTCTAAAATAATTTTCCTCTTATACGTTTAATCATTTTTTTCTCAAATCTCTTCTACTACTATACAGTTTTACGATCTGTTCCAAATAGAATGTTCTTCCTTTCAGTAGTTACACAATAGCCATTTTTATTTAGTCTATCTCTCTATCTCTTCGCGATTCCCTGTTATTTCTCCACGAGGATCCTCGTCGGGAAGACGCGAAATGTCATGCGTGGGCGGTAGCCGCCTTTTCGACGTTTCAGCATCCTGGACGAAACCTCGAGCGCGCCTCTTTCCTATATAAGGGGCCTATATAAGGCGAGTTTTCTCCGACTTGTTCACCGATGATCGCAGCTCGATGATTTCACTGGTGATCGGCAACAACAATACACGACGATACACGACGATACATAGAGAAGCGACGAGAGGACGAATCTCGCCGATTCGAGCGTTGCGCCGTTCACTCCCCGTGAACGGAAATCTCGAGTGGCCGTTGATTGGCGCAAGGACGCGGCACGTGCAATATTCACGAAGGAAACACGCGCGCGCACAGTGTCGAGGCACGAACACGAGACGTGGAAAAGTTGATTGGGAGCGCGAGGCCAATGGAATAACCGCCGACATCCCCGGTGCAATTCTCTTCAATATTTCAACGGCGGTCGTTTAGTTTTCAGGCCGTGGCCGCGAGCAAATTGGAGCGACCAATCCGGAGGATGCGGGTGAATTCGCACATTTGCGGTGAATTGGGCGCGATGGATCTGCCGAGAATTTCGATTTCGTCCGTTTCGTGTCTTGGAAGATGGCCATCGGCTTTCTTCCTCTAACTTTGAAATAACGAGGATTACGTAAATGATTGGAAGGGTGCGCTCGTTCAATGGAAATGTCGTTCCAAGTCGTTGAGCGTTAGCCTCGAGTCTCGTTTTAAAATTTATTCACGTAAACGAATTGCCCCCGTAGCGGCAATAAACGGTGATTTAATTGAGGCCTCGTTCAACCCGTCTTTCTCCCTGGGCATCGAGTGAAATACGCGAAACATATATCGATCCTGGCGGGGTATAAAAGCGACTCTCGATCGTCCGTTTATAACGTATGCGTTCTCCATCGCACGCATTACGACCGACATTTGACACCCGGCCAAACATATCGAACGCGTACCGTGCGTATTTACGCGCTCCAGGACCGTACCTACCTTCCATCTACTCCTTTACACCTCGATTCCGAAGAAACCGAGAAAATTTTTAAAAACATTTCATCCCGCGTATTTGAAACAATATTTCAGAATTCGGAAACACAATTCTGATTATTATTACATCTCTGAATAATATCAAGTTATATTTATATTTCGCTCGAGGAATTCATTTGAATAAATTCATTGTACGTTTATTTTTTTTTTAAAGCCACTCGTGATCGAGATCCTCGTGGAAAAAGAGACACGGAGGGTTAGAAAATCGCGCGCAATCCGATTGATCGGTTTTACTCGGCCCAACGGAACCCACATGAACGGATATCTTTGTCCACTCGCTTCCTCTTCTCGCTCCGCGCGCTCTATGCTAAATATACACGCGAATATATATCGTTATCGTTCCTCCCAGCAAAGATCGCGAATCGAATATCCCCGATCGATGCATTGCGACACTCCTCGGTCTGTTTCGATTCGAAGCATTGCTCGCTCGTGCGAGACGATATTTCAATTTCATTCGTCGGCCTCTCTCTCTCTCTCTCTCTTTCTCTCCCCGAGATATGCGAACTTAATTTCGCTGCCTCGACACCGGTGGTCTGACAGGATCTGAGGAGAACCGGTCGATGTCTAACCGAAGACTACCATCGCTCGATTATCCCGAATCGAATATTACGCGCTCGGCCGGATCCCATTAATGGCAGGAAGAACGATGATTCACACGCACGCGGTTCCATCTTTTCTACCCTGTTCGTTGCGTGTCTTTGACGCTTGTCACGGGTTTTGCCGCGAAATCGCATTATTTCTGGCCCTACCTCCCCCTTCTCCCCGTATTAACGTCAAATTGCATTCACCATTAAGCCTGCTCCTCCTCATCCTGCGACGTCCTTTCATCCTTTGATCCTCCTCGTAATTGGCACGAGTGAAAAGAATATACGATTCGAATAATTGTTATCAGTTGGCAAAATTATCATATATCTGGAAAGTATATATCCAACTGAAAAAAACAAATTCAGCGTACAAATATTTCTCTCAGAGGTTCTCACACAGGCTTGTCGTAATATACTGAACGTTATCTGCCCGTGAACTTCGGAAACCGCTCCCGTTTCTTCGAATGTGCAAAACGGTTTCCTTTTATTTCGCGCAGTATCCACGTGCACGCGTGTACACTTCCCTGTGCGGAAAGGAAGGAGCCAGCTTGACCGTGGTGTGGAGCGTGGTGGGAAATAAAAGCGGTCGGAGTGACGGAGAAAGGCGGTTTCGGGCGCGCGCGTGCGAAAGAGGAAGAGACAATGGTATATTGTGCGGCCTGGAACACGGTGCCGGCGGCCTGGTGTACGCATCGCATCCGTTTCTGATCTGACGCACACGGGCCTCTACGTCTGCACACTCACAGTTTAAACATAGGCCGTGACGTCAGTGTACCGGCTGCCATCCCGTCACATTTCGTTTCGTAACATTTCGCCTGTCTGTCCGCTTTGGTCCACGCGACCAACCATCCGCGAGCTCTCAAAACTCATTCGTTGGATATTGGGTACTCACGTAGATCGATCGATAGATCATATTTTTTTCAGAAGATTTTCTAAATTTCTAAAAGAGATACACGGAGATAACAGTATGGTAAAAAATTATTTCGATAAATAAATGTGTATTCATTAGAGTATATTAGTATATATTTCACGCAAATTAGGTAACTTTTAATTTAATGTTACATTTTAAATGTGCAGAAGAATTAATTAATTGTATCGCTATGATATTACGTAAGTCGGTTATTAAACGAATTGAGTGAACTATTCGGATTAAGCTTTGTTGCGAAAGAAAGTCAAGTTGTAGATGTCGAATTGATTAAGTCTATCGTTATGATTAATATTTGTTAAAGAAATGTAAAATAAAATGAGTAATGTAAATTTAAAAATTATATTAAATTTAGCGGTAGTGTTCGCAGAATTCTCTGAAACCAAACCAATCTTTCTTTTTTCGAGAAAAAACGAGACACGAAAGGGTTGATTTCACCTAGGATTTCGTCATGACATTCTCTTTTTTCGGCATGTGACTCACTGTGTTTGTCGCGCATCGATCACAGTCGTGCTCCAATCTCAATTTCTTTCCCCTTTGATCGTGCCTCGAAAATAGTTTATCAATCCAACGACGATCTGTACGTGAGGAAAAGCAGTAATTGACCTCCCGCATGAACGGCATCGTTCAACTTTCTTCCGTAAGAAGATCTAGGAAGTTACGCAACGGATGTCCACTTACTTTTTCACTTTTGCCGCGATGCATATAATGCCTCTGCCTCGTGAAAATATCCGATGGGTCCGACGAATAACGCAGGCTCGCGACACGGACTAATCTCTCGTCTCGTAGAGAGCGGCTCTCGTCTCTCAGTGGCTCTCAAACGAGCGTTGTTCAAATATTAAAGGTCAAAGTGCAATGTCCACGTTTTCAGTGGACATCAAACGCCGCTTAAAGCTTACGCGACGCGGATACAGATACAACCACGTGGTGTAATTAAGAAATTGCAGAGAGCAGTTGCACTCTCACCCCGATTCGATGTTCCTCAATTCAGAATGCCAGCCTGTGTTCTTCTGTGTTCTCCACGAGAGAAGAGGAGATCTATGAAAGATCGTAACTTTGCTCGCCGATAATATCCCAAACAACCGATAAAAGGTGTAATGAAATTCCAATTGCAGTGCAGGAGAATCGGTAGCCAAGAAGGCTACTTTGTACTGCGCGAGGCATAAAGCGATCTCGATTTGAATACGACAGCCGGTCGCGAGATTCCTCCGCGAGAGAGGCGCCTTCCAGCCTTGGGTACCTTACACGGGCGGAGAAGATACGTCGGCGCAGATGTTCAACCCGTTACGCGTCTTCAAAATCCACGAGACAAAGAGAGAAAGAGAGAGAGAAAGAGAGAGCGAATAATGCCACGCGAATATTTATTTTCCTCGAAAATATACAGCCGAGCCTTGAAACACGTGGCAACTGGATCGTCGAGGTCTCGGCCGTGGCACAATTATCGTTGGAAAAAGTAAGCGCGTTCCATTTTAATCGAGATAAAACTGATGATAGAGCGTTGTCACGCGAAAAATTTTTATACCACTCGTATAAAAGATCCGTACCGTGGTTTTAAAAGCCGTAGTAATTTTCACATTTAAAGAGGCACTTTTGTGCATTCCGCCTTTCTTTTATTCAGTCGCTCCGCTCACTTTGAAAGCATCAACGTCGGCTTGAAACGAAATTTTCTCTCTCTCTCTCTCTCTCTCTGGTGGTGGGCTCTCTCGCAATTTCGTTGAGTGCATACTCGTGTACTCATATGCACCGATCGTGGATGCGCACCGCATTCCTAGCGTCTTGGCAATGCGCCCGAGTGCATACCTGGATCACAAGCCGTTGATTTTACCTTTTCTGTTTCTTCCACCTTTTCCCTCGCAATCTCGCCGGTTTATCTCGACGTTGATACGATGCGCGCCAAGTCGTTGCACCCTCGAATCGGTTCGCTTCTCTCTTCCTCCGAATCGAACTGTGACTCTCTCGATTCTCTCGAAATTATTTTCGACGGATTGTCCGATATTACCTTTCGTATTCGATGATTATAGATTGATATTTTCGCTGTCGTTATAATTTCGAAATCGTGAACGAATTATAACGCTTTGCAATTAAACGTTACTTTTTTAAAGCGCTCTGGCTCGTTTATTCATCTCATTATCTAAATAATCCCTTTCATAGCCTCGCGAATCGAAGGGTACGTTACATAATTATATTTTTCGCAATTTTCGCGTATCGACAAATCGATTCGATCTTAAGCGAGTGAGAAGATAACGGGCCCGGTTTTTTAACGTCTTCAAACGATCTCTGCAAGCGTTATCACCTTGTGTCAATATTATGCTTCGTGTATATCGCGGACAATTTGCTCTTATCTCCCTGAATTCTTCCTAGCCTGACTTGTTGTTCATGGAATATTAATTAATGAGAAATATTGTTGTAAAATCTTCTCCGTCGATCGCGGTTCGAGGCTCGATCCACAAATTTTAGATCGCTTGATTGGAAGAAGGGACGATCTCATAAAAAATGCACGCTCGATCAGCTTCTATATTCGTCCGTAAAGTTCATGCGTCTGCGTACATGCAGATATACGCAAGACCTGTCCGTCTGTACGGAGGTAAGAACGCGTAGGCGAAACTTGCCTCTCGGTTCCCATTCACTCGAACGCCTTCGTGTCCATTCATGGTGTTTAGCATGTAGTATGTCGACTCTTGTCACGCATACCGCTTCATATCTCGTGATAGATTAGAGGCCAAATTGGCTTCCAGTGTGTCTCTATCTCGCCCCTGGAAGGCCGACTAAGAATCGATAATGGATACGATAGAGATACGACGTACTTCGATCGATACCTTTAATCGTGCGTGCACGATTAAAAGAAGAAAATTTGAAAATTTGAACCGGTCGTCTAGGATCGTCTATTATTAATTTATTTATAGCGTGCCAGGGGATATTCGCGTATATCGTTCCAGCATGCCGTAGCTCACGTACACAAAGCCCATTATATGAAATTATCGAAAGAGCGTTACGCGGTTGGTGTATTTATAGTGGACGATAATTAAGCGTTCTTTTATGGAAAAGGAAAAAAAGAAAAAGAAAAAAAGAAAAGGCTGAATGGCGTATGAAAGGCTAACGGCTGACAATGATACATAGCGAAGACAAGGAGGGTATAATAATAGCCGATAAGTTGACTCGAGTTGCAGTCGATCGGCGGATGCATGTCTACGCGTTGCATCATTGCTGGTTTCCATCACCCGTACGTCGACAAATCGAGAATTTCTCAAATCGAGATTCGGCGATCGTGATCCACGTGATCCTCTCCCCTCCCCTCCCCTCTGTCGCTATATCGATCGCTCGTTATTTTGTCGTCCTGTCAACGGACGTATCACGCATGATCGCCACCAGTGTGTGTCGGCGCCTATTTTATGATTTACCGCGATCGATAACATCGATAACGCCTATAGCTTATCTACCCACGCAAGTCGCTCCCCCCGCGCGCGCCCTTCGACCGATGTCTCCATTGAAGCCTCCCTCCCTCCCTCCCCTTGATTCAATCCATTCAACTCATCATCCTCACGAGTTTGCACGCCTTTTTTTTATCCGATCTTATCGACGTTAGCGTCCCAAGGTGAAGCGATCCTCGAGATCACGCTAGATACGCCCTGGAAGAACGGCGTATGGTGGATTGCAAATAAACCAACGTCACTGGAATAACAACTAACCGAGAGATCCGACCTCCCTCTGGCCGTGGATCATTTACAGGGTCCCCGCGTAGGCCGTTCAAACCAGCCTGCACAGGGAAAGATAAACGTCTCGAAAGATTTAAAGGAGTATGGTACGTGTCGTAAGTGCGCGTACGTGCGTACGCGTCCAAGTATCGCGATAATCGCTCACCCGATCGATACGAAATCGAGCTCATCAGCCTTTCGAACGAGATTCGTTCTATAACTCGATCGGTTATCCGTAAGCAGCGGCTTACTCGCCAATTATTCATCTCATATAGGCAACGTGATAAGTGACATATGCATGCATGATTCGTAAACACGCGATTTCGGTCGACGAAAGGCGAAGCTAAAAAAAATCGAGCTTTTATTCTTTCATCCAATTTTCTTCTTGCCGCGAAACATTTCGGGAGAAATTAATTAGCGAGGTGCGCAAAGCGCGTCAAACCCTCTGTATCTGAAGACGGTGACACATTTGCGAGCGTGCAACTCGCTACACGCGTTTGAGCGGAGTAGAGGCCGAGTTCGCAAGAAGCGCGTGGCTCTCGCGATGAATGGATCCCTTTCATTGCGATAGCAGAGCGAAAGAACGCTAACGAGATTGTATAATTGCACGATGTATCGATGCGCCGCTACGCGGCCAAACCCGATGGGGCTGACCCCCGATCGCGCGAATGCAACGACCGTACGAGGAAAAATACGGAATCGCGAGAATTAACGCGGCTTCCGGAAGGCGGCGAGCAACGACCGCTATCTCCACAGCCTTCTTCCCTTGTTCTTTTTTTGTCTCCCTTCTTTCCTTCTCTCTCGAATGTTACGTTTTGTACCTAAAGGAGAATACATCAGCAGAGTTTAAAACAGGTGTACCATTTAACGCGAAGCTGGGTTAAGCTCGTTACGCTCGTTCACGTATACCGAGCGGACCATTTCCATACCAACTGTACAACGAGCGCATAGAGGCGGATCTTGACCAATAAAATTTCCTCTATCTTCGAGATAGCGAGCCAAGCACGGCTACGGGACGTCGAACCTTTGACCAGACATGTTCTCGCTCGGTCTATATATCTCTTGGATATTAACTTGGGTACATTTCGTATCTTCCTTCCTTATATCAATTTAACTTCGTTGGGAAAAGAATCCACGAGAAAATTTTTTCTCCCCGAGAAAACGTCCGCCAGATGGACTCGTACAACGTGCGATCGTTGATTATTGCAGTGGCACGGTTAGCGGATTCTCATTATACCGGAAACGGTGTTACAGGGAAAGGGGAGAGCTGACGTCAGCGGAAGTCGATGATACTCGCGAATGTGCGAGAGAGTTAAGGATGTGCAGCGACGATAAGGCGGCCGGAATCCTTGTACGAAGCAATGTATGTGCAACGGTGATACGACCACGAGCACGAAGCTTGGATGCCAAGTTCCCTCTTTTATTCGCCGATGCGGGATGCTAATACGATTTTCGCTCGTTTAAACGGAAGCGGCAATCTGCGAATGCGTCCGAGAGATTTTTTTAACAGGCGCTTTAACTATGCTGGACTATGCGAGGCACGCGAGGACGTTCTTTTTCTTTTTTCTTTTTTTTTTCTCACGCGACGATTATTCGCGGAACGCTTGATACGTATCGCCTATCGTAAAACGTTTGCCATTCTTCGCGACTTTGCGCACGAGCTTATACCACGGCTCGTCGAGACGCTCGTAAAATTTTGCATAAAGTCTACAAGGCGATAACTCGAGAGTGCTCGAGGGAGAAGTTGTTACAGCGATAGCCGAGCTTTCATAAAATTTTATTCCTCCAAGGTCATTCCGTGCGAAAGTAAAGCGCTCGCTCCGCCCCAGCCGAGGCTTTTCCTGCCGATCGATC
>NW_006264071.1:195997-202641 GCF_000469605.1 Apis dorsata
CTGGGCCTCCTCTGCTGGTCTGGAAATTAACCATCGAGAGTATGATTTATGACGAGTATCACGGTGTGCTGAATTTACATTAATAAGTAGGAGAACGCCTTTGGCTTCTCGCGAGCACTTCGACGCGAGCACATGAATCAAAAGGGATTAAAGCGGACTTTTGACTATTTCAAACTTGTTAACCATCTGTTAAAAATCTATACGTAGGACGAGCGTTGCGATAAATAATATAAGAGAGAAATATTTTCTCGAAATTATTATATCGCGCTTGATAAATGTCGTTCAATGATATTCAAAATGGCTCATCCGGAATTCTTTTACACGTAGCCACGGAATAATAAGCTGTTACGCGAGTCAGCACAGTATTTTCGTCGCGTTTACGTTTCACCAACTCGATTCGACGAAACGATATATATATGCCTTCTTGTATGTATGCCTCCTAAAGATACGAGGACACATTTTACTGGCCATTGCGAAATGCAAATCCGTGGCGCCAGTTTGCATGGCCGCTCGGCCGCATTACGTCATCCAACAATTTTTTCTTCTTCCCTCGATCATCACACATCTCGATAATCCTTTTAATTATCGATCAAATTTTCTTCCATTGGATATATATATAAAATCGCGAAAAACTTTTCACTTCGAATGTCAAAAGATCCTCACCGAATTCTCCTCGATTCGATCGGAACGAGGATTCTTCTTTTCTTCGCGGAGAAGAAATGTTATTCGCAGTCGTGCGCGATTATAGCGATATATCTTGAAACCGGAAACGTCGGCAGGCATATCAATCCGAGAATCGTTGACGCATCCATTCATGAACGTGGAAGCGCCACTCTATCGTCCAGACGAGACCGTCCCGTTTCCAAGACCGAGGAGGATATTGCGAACGTCTTAATTAACTATCTCAGCTCCCTTGATTTACAAGAAATCGTTCGTTAACTTACTCGTTCGTTGAAATTGCTCGAGTCCAGGCGAGCTTATACTATAAAATTTACAATTCGTGTGGCGGATGATTAATAACGCCTGTGCAATATCGTGTAAAACCGCGTCTATCGAGACGGGCACCGCCATATTTCTCGATTCTCATATTTCGAGATATAAAACAGATGACAGAAAAGAGATCGTAGGAAAAGAAATTTTCTTTGCACGATTATTCAGGGTAAAATTGAGGGATAAAAGTCGTTACCACGTTAAAGCAGCATCCTTTCACGCAACGACGATTTCAAGAGCTATTATCGTCGAATAATCAGAGCGAGTCGTCGCTTTCCGATGCGACGGAGTGCAACGACAAAAAGCAGATTCGTCCACAATGGCCCGGGGCGACGAAACAATCGTGCCACCGTTCCGTCCCCCCTTTCGCCTCGAGAAAGCGAGGAAGTTGCGCACAATGAAACGAAAAAAAGAGGAATAACCTCTCTCGCGGCCGTAGAAACGTCCACGTCCCGGAAGTGCGAGCCGGTCGTGCCTCATTACCGCGTGCGTTTCCCGTGGAACGACTAATTGCGGCTCTCCTCCCTCTTTCTCTCACGCGCCACCTTCTTCCCGACCGTCGCAGAATCTCTCTTCCCTTCCCTCTTCCTATTCTTTCCCCCTCCCTCCTTCTATCCGCCTTCCGCCGTTTTCCGCTCGTTTTCCCTTTCACGGAGCGGGAGGACAGGAAGCAAATCGTGCATTCGCTACGGGGACCGCACCAGTTGTATTCGGCCATGGATGAAATCGATTTGACTCGCGCGATCCATCCCTTAGGATATCCTTGTCTCCTCCTAGGCCTGATCCTCGATCCATTGGCGAGGGATAGAATAGAAATGACGCGATAACGAGGTGTATTAGGTGTGTTCAGGGATCTTGGAAGGATGAAGGAAGGAGAGTTCGGCGGATGCGAGAATCCCGATTCCAATAATAGTTTTCTCCAGCCCACCTCCTCCCACTCTTTCGCTGTTTCTGCAACACCCTTTCCAAAGCGTGCTATAAATAGGCTTGACTCGACCCAGTTTCTTTTCGGGATAAGGAACCGGAGATGTTGCCATAAACCAAAATTATCGTGTGACGCCATGTTCCCGACCGGAGTAGAATAAACGTACAGATTTCGCGAAGGTCGTTCTCTCGTGGAGAGGAGAACTTTTTGGGAACTCTCGTTTGAACACTCGTCCGGCCGCTTTTATTAAAAGGAACTGACGCGTGGTACTTGGGAATCGAGTTTCTTCCGATCATTCTACTTCGGATGCAAATGAATCTTGGATGACGGCGCGACGTTGTTCACCTCATCGAACATTTCCATAACTCGTTGGGACGAGAACTTATCTTTCATATACTTCAATAAATCATATATTTCAAAAAATGTATTTCACAGAATGTATTTCAGAAGAAGCTAAGAACGTTTCGTCGGCTAATTTTCTATTCTCGGTTCTCAGAAATACCTCTCCCCCTGAATTGTGAATTAAAAACGAAAAGCACGAAACGAGCCATCCTCACTCGAGCTTAACGATCACAAATATCAAAATTACCATGGAACGCATTCCAATCACTTCGAGGCGCCACACGTAGCGAAGCTTGAGCCCCCGGACGAAGTTATTTCGATCCTGCCGGAAGTTGCACGTCCTCGATCCTTTCTTCGATCGGCCATCGATCGCGACCGACACCTCTGGCATTGCAATTCATTCCCGTGATGGCCCATTGTGCGCTCGAAAACCTGGCCGGCGTTCTTCGAATTCGCCTTCTGTTCCACCCAAACGACAAATCAAAGGATGACAAGATCGAAGATTCGAAAAAGTGGAGAACTATGATCGAGTCTAGAAGTTTTTGAAAAGCAGGATGGAAACGATTCGTCCTGGCTGATATTTCGTTGGCAATAGGCAACGATCCGTCTGGTCGGGGGTAGCCATTGCGGGGTCGTTGTTCCGACATTTATTGCACTCCCTCTCTCTTTTTCTCTTCTATCTTCTTCGTTCCCTTAGTTCCACCGTGTCTCTTACTCTTTTTTTTCCTCCCCTTCTTCCTTTTCTCTCCTCTCTCTCGCAAACACGCTCAACCGCTCCCTCCTTCTTCATCTATGTAATTGCGCGTCACTCGCGAGATCGTCGCGACGCTCTAGCTATAACTTTTATTTGTTTTATTTGTGCTCGTAATGGAGCAAGGGAGACCAATTTGGCAGAAAAAGAGAGAGAGAGAGAGATTATTACTTTAGGATATCAAGTTTGCACTTATGATTCGACGAAAAGGAAAAATTCGAGCGTGTAGTTGGGGCGAAGTAGTTTCTTAATAACGATTGGTTACTTTCATCCGCCTTGACTCCGCTTTGACCTTTCATCTCTCGCGAGACGCTGCGTGGGCAGCCGCGCATCTTTCGATTGTACACGAGATGTGTTTAGTCGTACGTACGAGGAAGCGTATCTCGAGGAAGCGCACTTTTGTTAGTGGCCACGTTTATGGGAACGTAGGTGGAAAATCGCAGAGCGGATCGTATTGTGGGCAAATAATGTAAATCGGCTTACCGTTACGGGATATGAGAGCCGGAAATGTTGGAAGGAAAATAGAGAGATGAATATGAACGTGAAATGAATGTAACGAATCGTGAAAAATTTGTCGACGTGTATATCGTGATCGAATATAGCATGTTTATTAACGTATCCCCGTTTAAAAACGTAGTAAATCAAAGGCTTGATGAAACGAAACGATTGGAAGAGAGCGCGATTTAATTTCGTCGATTGAATTCCAACGACGTCTAGCCCGTATGGATTCCTCCAGTTAAAAAGTGGTTCAACTCGTTAGGCACGCCCGCATATATATCGCGTAAAAGGTCAACGAAATCGATAAGTCTCGCAACGTTATCTCATGTCGCTCTTTCCTTTACCACTTTTATACATATATTTTCGAAGCCTTGGCGAAATAAAACTTAAAATAAGCCTGGATTTCTTATTTTTCAATCCTCCAATTCTATACACGTGTATCACTCCTCTCCAATAAATGAAAATATTGAACGAAGCGTGTTCATCATTGTTAATCTCAAAAGTTGAAACGTATGAAACAGAGATTCTCTCATCCTAAGGCACATTATTTTGCACATTATCACATCGATCTCCTTACAGATACGAGATATCGAACGAAGGGAGTGCTTTGTCCTGACCCGATTCTATCAGGCGGACAAAGAGCCACCCACACTTATGGAATTCCGCCATAATCTTGCCTACTATCACCGCCTAACAACTAACTAACTGGCTAGCTGTGTCAAACAGCTGCTTTCCCGCGATTTGCTTGCTCCCCAAATGACTTCGAAATGATTTATCGCTTCGTAAAAGAAACATCATTTTTTCGTGAAGCACAATACGCATATTTCTGTGTTTCTTTCAAGCGAGTAAACTCGAACGTTTAATATTTCACGACGATTTAACAACAGAATGAAACGTTTTAATCAGATGCTACCTGGACCACCCAAAAGAACGATTACATCGCCTGTCACGTACGATCAATAGTATCGTTTGTTCTTCCTGTTCTGTTACATCTTACAAAGTTACAAAATTATCCACAAAGAGGAAAGAAGAAAAACGTTAATAAATGAAGAGGAAAACGTGTGAGAAAAGTGTGGAACGGAGACGTGCGACACGGAACGAAAGCCCGAAAGCACGGAGCACGGAGTGCGTAACGGAAACAGTTACGGCCTTGACTCGTTAATTAAATTCAGCATACATATTCATTCATTCGCTCGGAGGAAGTCCATACAGGTAGCGTCATCGTTGGTGCTACCACAGTTGCTAGTTTCGACGAGGTGAGAGGCGGAGAAAACGCGTTTTGACGCGTGTACCACGCTACGCGATCGTGCGTCACACATGCGAACACGTTTTCGTACGAAACGATTTATCGTTTTCTGGTCATCGAATCGAACGCCCATATAGGACGATTTCGTCGCCGCGTTTCTAAAAACGGATGGACAATCCGATGCCCATAGACGCCCACCCTTTTATGGTCGAGTTCACGCTCGTTTCCCTTCTCCCTCTGCTCAACGCTTTCCGAGAATAAAATATCAAATCGATCGATCACAACGACGGCAACGACATTTTTAACCGGGCACCTGTTGCACACGTCGTTGCACGGAATTTTCCTCCGAGAAGAGAGTTTTCTCTGCGCTCCTCAGGTCACGAGTTCATCAGTTTCTCGCGTACTTTATAGTTAGCGAATTATTGGACAGCGGAAGAGTATATAATACGAGTAAAATGAAATTTCTGAAGAAATTTCACAAAGTCACAAATTATTGGGAAGAAATTAAGTTCGGTGATGAAGAACAAATTTACAAAGTTTTATAAAGTTCTGCGAGCAATTTGTTCTTTCAAACAATTAATATTATTATAGTTGATGAATTAATGATGCATATTATCAAACATGCGTTGTGATAGAGACAAAGCAAAACACGTATCTTCGTTTCTTTTTTTTTTTTAATCTCTAAGAAAATCTAGGCCTTTGTATGACGAATTTTGAAACGCAAAATTGGCTGGACCCGTTCCACGTAGAACGTGATAGAGAACATAGATTCAATGATTCTAACGAGGTCACCGATAGTCGGTTGATGGCAAAAGTGGATCGAAAAGGGGGACACTGGCTGCCGCGATAGACGATACGCATCTACGCGCGTGTACGCGCGTTGCGTGCGTAATTACGAGGCCCGCGTATACACGCCCCCCAGAACCGTCAGATAAAGCGTAATCGCTTGAGTTATTTAAAGTGTAGCTCGGCCACACGCTTGAATTTCGAGGCCTGAACTCGACGATTCTCGTCTTCCGTGGCAAAAGATGACTGGCACGCCATCGCCGATAATTTCATGTTTCACCGGCATCCCGACGTATAATGATATATAACAGGCTAACCAATTACTCCAAGGCGCAACTGTGATGTTCATCGATCAAATATCGAAGCTAATTAAACTATGCGCCGCGCCAGTTTCCTTTTGTCGTCTCGTTCCCTAATTTGTCGAACCGGTTGCGTAATAATTACGTGAGGAATAACGTGGTACAATTTCACCGTTTCGCTCACGATCCTAATAAGAAAGGTCAACCGGAGCATACAAACGAATTAACCTCCATTGTTCCCGCGCAAAATGCACGGCATTATACCGCTTCTGTCTAACCCTGCTCTCGAGGAAGAGCCGGCTCGTTACGGTAAGACATAACACCCAGAACGGTCTCTAAGAGCGTTTTAAAACGTTCATTTTATTACACCACCGGTTTTCTTCTCACGGATCATCTAACTGTTCCATTCTCAGCCGCGTGAGACGATCGGCCGATCGTTCGACGACCCCGGATTGTTCATTGAATAACGTAACGGTTAATTATCATCCGGCAATCAGGCGGAGGAAAACGATCGAGTTTCTCTCTTTTAAGGTTAAAAATCGTGGAGAGAGAAAGAAAGAAGATCGAATCTGTAGGCTCGATCGATTTCTCGCTCGTATTCCCGAGGGGAATTGGTGTTGCGCTCTGGATCGAACCATCCGTCCACAAACGGATTAAACTCGGTTAAACGCGTCCCGGTCTGAGTCAGTGCTTATTTTAGAACAATTAAGGGCCGGCAAATGGCTCGCGCATCAACCATGACGAAAGATTTCAGCGTGACTTCAACTGCACTTGGCGGCGGCGGCGGCTGCTGCGATCGCCTGCGCC
>NW_006264071.1:202838-212994 GCF_000469605.1 Apis dorsata
GTAATTCCGATCCGCGGGGATAATTATTTCGAAGGGGATCGTTTGGGTACGTGGAAAAATGGATCGAAGGCGAGAACACGAGGACGCGAGTCTGGACACAACGAGTGTTTAAATAGAACGCAACAGGTAGAGGCCGGTCGATTTGCATATCTCTTGCACCGTCGCGGTGCCGCATTGCGGGCACCGTGAAAGGAAATAAATTCGTGTCGGGAATTACCTGTATGCAGTCTCTCGCCTCTCAGAGATATGTTCCATTCTACACATTTCCATTTCGTTTCCTCTTTGTCTTGAGAATAGTCGAGATTAATTTCGGTGTAATTTTGGCGGAGCTTTTTAATTTTAATTATTTCTAATTAATTAATTCTACTTTGGAAGAGATTCTGAATAGATAGATAGAAGGATTAGAGGGACGATTTTCGATGTTCAGACGAGGGCGGTTCTCGCAAATCGATCGAAGAAGGGGTAGCGGAAATTTCTTCCAGAAAAGGAAAAAAGAATTCGCTTCCAGCGGCTTTGATTTTTACGTAACATTCGTCCCGAGAGAAGAAGCGGCGCCACGCTTAATCGACCGAGAAATCAAAGGGGCGTTGGTACCAACAAGCCAGGACTTTCTTCTGATTCCCTGGCTGGTCCCTACGCGAGTTTCCGCGAGTCGTCTTTGTGCCTCGCTTGTCGAGGGTAACTCGACAATGCTTCATCCCTTCAAACAGAGGTAAAGGGGGAAGGAGATTGGCGAAAAACCGCGAGGGGTTGCACGATGATTTTATGCAGGCACGGATGCACCAGAAAATTCGTCATTAATTCGAGTCCATTTCGATCGGATCACGGAATATAAATACTCGTACTCGTAATCGAAATCGTACAAAGCCACAAGTTATCGATGTCTTGGAGGAATAAAAATTGCCATATATCTGGATTTTTTTTTTTTTTTCAAACACGTTTTTTCACGCGTTAAATCCACCCCTGAGCATCGTCGCTCGCTCGTCCTTGCTGTTGACAGAGCTGGCGTTCTTCTAAACCCTCTCTTTCTTCCCTCTCAATGGCCCACATTTCTTTGCACAATCGCAGACCCATAGAGGGTTGTTCCCTGGAACCCCTCCGTTTTTCGCGCAGGAACTCGGACGGAGGGGAAGGGGTTGGCGGGGCTCATTGTCACCGCTCGTTCTCGTCCCTCCATTATTATATCATAATATTATATCGCGACTTCCGTCGAGGATCGTTTGTTCCTGCGGAAAGGGGTGTTATGTGTAGCCACGTGCGCCACGGGTTTTGCCCCTTTATTAAGCGTTTACCCGGTTTAAACTGTGCCCGCACTGCGACTTCGATTCCGTCTCCCTTCTATGTTTGCGTTTACATAGTCGTGGCACGTGGTTCTTTTTAATATTTACGTATATATATAGTACATATATATATATATATATATATACTAGAGCGACGAGAGATAATCTCGTCTAGTTCCGTCGAGAAGCTGGAGTACTTTAAAAGAAAACATTTCGTTACGTGACAAAACGACGATGCCACGTGCCGTTGAAAGGATTATGCGTGGAGAGAGAGAAAGAGAGAGAGAGAATGTCCATCGTCGGGGAATCGTCGAGAACGTTTAACGAGGTTTACGTTACCAGGCTACGTTATACAGAGCCGCTTGGTCAGCTGTTGACACTGTACCTTGTGCTCGAGGATCGACGCTTGTGACACGAACAGACACGGTTTGATAACGAATACGATAACGAACCTTGTATATCGTAACTGTGCGATTATAACCACGCGATGCGTGTTCCTACTTGCGCAATTCAATCGGAAACGATGATCGTTTCGGTGCAGGTATTCGCTGCATCGAGAATGTCGGGAGAATCGCATACTCGACCCAGTTACCTCGTTATACTTTCCCCGATTGTTCCCAAAGAATTAAACTCGCTGCCTTGAAAAGCTAACGAAACAATTTTACTTGCTCCAATTTATAACCAAAGTTAATATTTTTGTCCACTCTTTCACACACAACGCTAAACTTTACAGAGGAGGGGCGAATACGAGTTGCCATACGCGCTTTTAAAGTTTAATCCACGTTGTTGTTTTTTTCTTTATCAGACGAGGAGAAGGATACGGTCGCAAATTTTTCAGTCAAAAAAGTTGCCGGAGGGCGGTGCGAGGAGACAGGGTGATAAATTTTCGGCCGAGACAAGCGGCCTCGTAATGACGGTGTGGAGCGATTTCGCCATTCTCTCGAAGGGAGTGACGCTTTCGCAATCGATTCGATCGAGGAGACGATTCCACGAAGGGGAGACAGGTGCCGCGTGCAATATCAATGCGATCCGCGCCTAATTATTCAAATTACTTCTCCGCTTTACGGAATTCTTGATCACGCTCGTTTCGTATTATGTGATTAACGCCCTCTTCAGCCTCGCCTCGGCTCCCTTTGCCTTTCAAATTCATCCTCGAACGAACCAGACGTTTATTCCGCGTTATTTTCAAATCTTTATTGTATTTTTCGCGCTCGAGTTCGCGAAAACTCCAGATTCCAAGATTCCGCGGCGTGTTCCGTAGATTGTTGCCAAGATACGTACGCGCGTTTCATTGGAATCATTCCGCTATGTCGGTCTCTCGATTTACGCCCGGCTGTATTTACTCGGCTGCTCCAAACGTGGCCCTACCGAAATAGATTCACTC
Source organism: Apis dorsata (assembly GCF_000469605.1). Classification (NCBI taxonomy): domain Eukaryota; kingdom Metazoa; phylum Arthropoda; class Insecta; order Hymenoptera; family Apidae; genus Apis; species Apis dorsata. The sequence goes on from NW_006264071.1 coordinate 205,503, forward strand.
GCGACGAGGGACCACGTAGGAGAATCGAGCCTCGGCTTCTAATTCCATTATCAAAGACTTTCTTCGTTTGGTCACATAGGGAGTGTCGCGAGAAGAAAATATTCGTTCATTCCGAAAATAAATCGCAATAAATCGAATAATTCAGCAGTTCGAAAGTAAAAAGTTTAATTTAATCGGCAATTAATGCAATTCTTAGATCTGAGAGCCAGGATAATTGAATCACTCCGTTGCGAAGAGCGTTCTCGAGGTTGATTTGGCCAGTGACGAGAGGAAGGTAATCATCTGCGCGAAAAGATGTTTTCGCACGGGCACTCGAGCGTTTCCGGTCACTGGCACGAGCAACAAAGCGACCTGGAAGAGAGTCGTTTTTCTCTTTAGTGTGTCACGGTGCCACTCCTAGCGGTACACCGCATACACACATCGATCCCTCGTTGTTATGCAAAGAACATTTTCTCGTCGACGAATCACCACGGTTTCCTCTTCGATTCCAGCTTACATTTCCCCTCCTGGACATTTCCCATTGTCCACTCTTGTCGATCGATCGATCGTCCGATTTTCGAGAAACGCGAGCAATATATCCGATCGCTTTTTAAACGACGACAGTTCCACTTAAGTTTGATATTTCGCGTGTGTGCATCGAGCCCGTTCGTTGCACTTTTCACGGTTCAACTTCCTCGAACGTAAGGCGTAACGTCCGTTATTCTAAATGTCGTGCCGCATCCTTGCGAGTAACCTACTACTGCTATCGTTCAAATGTGTTGCCGCGCACAATGATCGGTGTCGTATAAAATGATAAATGGGAGAAGTATTTCATAAAGTTTACGAGAGATCGGTTCATCGCTTCGTTGTAAAGTAAATAGTAACGACGAGAAATTAGTTCATCTTCTTTTTTCCGTCCATTTCCTGCTTCCCGTGCATCACAATGACCCTTGTCCCAACGAGAAAATTATAAACCAAACACCTATTTAAATATTGTTTCTACACGCGTGACAAAGCCGTCAATTCGAAACCAAGAGGTAAACGAACTTAATGTAATATTTCGGAATTTCTTTTTCCCTTGAACCTCGATCCCCTATGAACGGGGAGGTCGATCCAATGCAAATGGCCGATTTGCATACGAACTTTCGAATTATTCGCATCGTATGCGGCGCAACATCGTCCCGTGTACGAACATCTAATTGAATATTTTATATCAGGACAACGCGTCGGTTAATATCTTGTAAGTGGCCGCGACTCGACCACAATGATTCCACTTCGCGACGAAAGACAATGCATACTAAACGCGTCGTAGGTAGCTGTAACCAGCGTGTTGTAACATGGCTGCTAGTCGTCGACGAGCGGAATGCGGCGCGCAGAGACGATTTCAAAGTCATTCTCCCGTTGGCATTGTTCCTGCATTGTTTTTTCCACGCGAGAAACTCGCTCTTTCCTGGAACACGTCCCCCCTCTTTCGATCAAAGATCGCGTGGGCGGTGTCCAAGGATCCCAAAAGAAATGTTCTCTCTCGATCGGCGAGAGAGCGGCGCAGGGAGGCTCGCAACGAGTGCTAAAATTCGCGAAATATTTATAGACCGCAGCTGCACACACTTGGCCTCCTCCCCTCGGTCGGGCGCCACCACGCACGTTGCGTCCAGCCATCCTCGTTGCAACGTAACGGTGCGTGAAAACTGCGTCGGGTCAACGCTGCAGATCATCCCATTAACGGTACACCCGCGACGTCCTTTGAATTCGTCGCGCGCCTCGCGATGCCTCTCTCGCATAGAAAAGACTCTCGACTAGGTATCTTGGATGGCCGATGAGAAAGGATAGGAGAGAACTCTGGGACCACGACGAAATCACCCACCCCCTTGTTTGGAATGATTCCAAACGCAGATGACTTCGGTCGAATCGAATCTCGAAGGAAGATCGATTTTCTTAAAAATGTCCTACGAAATATAATTTTCGGTTGCAGAAATTTTTTCGTAGGGCGCAAGTTTGCAAGAACGGAAAGAAAGGTGGTCGACATCGGTGTATATCGTTCTAGGCCGCAGCTGCGTTCTAGTCGTTTCTTTCAACGATGGGAAGAAACTTCTTTGGTGTATACACGCACCAAAAATGCTGGTAGACGGCGTAAAAAAATGGATCGAACAAGGTCCGGCTGTCACGCACTCGAAGAATTTGAGAACGACGCGCTGCTACCGGGAATTCAATTCACACCCTCGACGAGGAATGACACACGCACCCCGTCCGAGATTTCGCCCCGTCCACCATGTGGTCGTCCTAATAACCGCTTTAAACGATGTTCGGTCGGAGGAGTGGCACGGATTTTCGGGATTTCGAGTCGTTAAATCGAGCGGGACACGGAGCGGAACAGCTGTGAAAATTTGTTTTTCAGCGACACGTGTGTATCTCTACGTCGTGCGTGTTTCCCCGCCAGCAGCACCAGCACCAGCACCAGCAGAAACGGACCGGTTTTCACTGAGTTTCGAGAGGCGGCGAGGGATGAAACCCTTGAGCCAGCCGACAACCCTTGTCGATGTCTTCTTCCCGTGTACGAGGGGTTGTGTCCCTGACTCGCTATTCTCTCTCTCTCTCTCCATCTCTTTATCTCGCTGCCTCTTTGTCTTTTTTTCTCTCCTTCCTTCTTTCCGCCTTTCTGCTCGTGCGAAAGAATGGGCGCAAAGGAGGGAGGGAGGGACACGGGAGTGCAAAGTCCGGGACAAATATCTTCGACTGCTCGTGCGTTCGCGAGTGTGAGTGGAGACGTGTTTGCGAAAACCTTGTGTTCCCGAAGGTTCGTTGCAACTACTGCTTCTTCTCGGGTGGAGAGACGTTCGCGCGCGCGCGAATCGAAGGGAAAGAAAAGAAGAGGCCCGGCCCACTCGACGAGCGAAGAGGAAGAGGGAGGCGTGTGTGTGTGCTCGAATTGTGCCGTGGACTTCCGTAGAAACAAACGTACGAGGAAGTCTTTTGAAGCGTGGCAAGACGCACTCCTCCTCCGGGACCCTTTCATGTCGCGCCCCGCCAGATTTTATCTTCGCAACAGTTACCACGGACACTCGAGGGAGCTCGTAATTAGTGGATCGTGACGGCAATACCTTGACTCTCGGCAATTAGAGGGGTCTTCGACATTGCGGGGAATAATAGCATTCCGATTCCGAGGAGGGAGTGACAGGAGAGTACAGGAGGTGGGAGACGAATCGATCTGTTTCTCGCTGAATCTCACCCATCCGAATTCCGATTTACGGATGCATTGTAACGAAAGATCGCTTTTTATTTTTACCTCTTAACGATCGAGTTATCAGAATTTTGATTCATAAATAAATTTCGTCGTGACGAAAGTTTGAGAATGCAATTGAATCGAGTGACAGGAGATCGAAAGTATAGGGAGACGAATCGATCTATTTCTCGCTGAATTCACCCATCCAAATTCCGATTTTACGAATGCATTGTAACGGGTATCGCTTTCTTTTGTCTTTTAACGATCGAATTATCCGAATTTCGATTCATAGACGAATTTCGTCGTGACGAAAGTTTGAGAATGGAATTGAATCGAATAAAAGGAAATCGAGAATACAGGGGGATGAATCGATCTATTTCTCGCTGAATTCATCCAAATTCCGATTTTACGAATGCATTGTAACGAAAGATCGGGTATCGCTTTCTTTTGTTTTTTAATGATCGAATTATCCGAATTTCGATTCATAGACGAATTTCGTCGTGACGAAAGTTTGAGAAAGCAATTGAGTCGGTCGAATCGAGTGACAGGTGAATCTCATCCATCCAAATTTCGATTTTACGGATACATTGTAACGAAAGATCGGGTATCTAGGATTGGAACCGAGACGATTGATTTACTTCTAATCTTCTATTGAACTGTTCGCTTCTTACTTTCGCCTCTTAACGATTCGAATTTCGATTCATAGACAAATTTCGTCGTGACGAAAGTTTGAGAATGGGATTGAGTCGATCGAATTCAGATGCCCAAATTTCGATTCTACGATTCATTTATAATAGGAAAATAGGAAGCGTTGCATAATCGTGTATTCAAGAATCGTAGAATATTCCAAGCGTTGAATCTTAGAAATAAACCGATAACCGGTTTCTACGTTAATTCCATATGGCGATAACAGGACGCATGGTACGACTACGACCACGTGGTTATAAAGCCCGATAATATATGTGTGTGTGTGTGTGTGTGTGTGTGTGTGTGTAAATCATCGAACGAGGCCCGGATAGGAAGCGTCGTGAAACTCTGACGCACATGTCCCGGATACGGGGTCCGGGTGGAAAGAAAAACACTGCCCACCGTGCCAAAGTATCGTGACGAGGATGAGGGTTTAAGACTGCGGTCGGAGACTTGGGAAGTCGTACATTTGCAACCGCAAGAGAAATTAAATCTATGGAGTTATTGCGTGGAATGTACAAAGTCGTCCCTGGTAAGGCTAGACTTACTACTATCTTCGATGAAAAAGTACAAAGATAAAGTTATGGCGTAACGAGACAAATTCGTTTCAATTTCTCCTTTCGATTCGGATCAAATCTCGAATAACTTGCCCTTCACGGTCTATCTCGATAGAGATCAATTCGAGAGATAAGTTGCTCCATCCTACACATCGTTTCGTGTCCCCAACGCATCCGGATAATAACCCCTGTCCCTTGATACGTTTCTCTCCAACGACGAATTAGGGATGTTTTCGGTTTCCGGAATCGCGAAACGGTCAAAGGGGGCCGACGATGAAGGGAATAAACACGCGTGTCCACGATTGCTGTCTCGTTGGATCTCCATTGGTAAATTGATGGTTGGCTTACCTCCCTTTAAGAAGCATTAAACAATCAATCGTGTCCATGGAATCGACACGATAAGAACGATAACATTTTTTCAATATTCCATTTCGTTCTCTGTGTACGCAGACATCGCCATGGACTGGTCGGATCACGCGTTATGGTGGCCGGAGAGAAATCACTGGTTGACGAGAACGAGAAGCACTCTGGACCAGTATGGGGTCGCCGCCGATGCCCTCCTGCACTTCACACCGATGCACAAGACTCTGAGAGTCCAACTGCCCGATATGCGCTGCCTCGATTGCAAAGTCGACTTCTCTGTGAAAACGTTCAACGCCGTGATTAATTTATGCAAGGAATTAGGTGAGCCGATCTTTTCTCCTTGAAGATTTATATTACGAATATTAAACGAACTCGATTCATTTTGAATTCCATCAGGCGATTAACGCGAATCAGGATTAAAAACCAGGCGGTTAATTCGCACGAGACGACTGAGTGCTAATTAGTCCCGATAATGAAATAAAATTGTTAAATTCGCAGTCACGCGAAGGTCACGGGGAGTCTTCGTGCGAGTCAAGTCGAGCGTGGCTATTCTAACGGCCAGCTTTTTTAATCAAGGAAGTGGTTCGCCGCGATAATGAAGGCATTGTATCGCGTCGCCTTGCTTTAATAACTTAGAAAAATATATTTTTGTTGAGAATATATTTTTTCGTAATCGAGTAGCGCGATCTGGAAAGGGATAATTAATCACGATTTCGCGATGTAATCAACTTATTATTATGTATCATAAAAAGAAGAAGGAAAAAAATTATGACGAAGAAATTTCAAACGCGTCGAGTTAATTTATTTGCGTTGATGTAACCGTTATTACGTCTCCTTACTTGTTTTTTGTCCATACTGTCGCGGACAGATGACCTCGTCGATAGCCTGACTCGTGTCATACTCGTAAATAGACATGGTAACGAACAACCATTTAGTTATTTCCTTGGAACAAACAAATTACCGTGAAAAAAATACAAAAAGAAAAAAAAAATGCATATAATTTCATCAAACCGTGCATTATATAGCGAAACAGTATATTCGAATGATTAACCGGTAGAAAATATAAAACGAAATTCTTTATCGTGAAAAATTCAGGTATCAGACATCCAGAGGAGTTGTCATTCTGCAAACCGCTCGAGCCGAATCATCTGAAATACAATTTGAAAGATCTGCCGGCCAAGAAGAAGATCGAGAACCAGAAGAACGGGCATTGGAACGTTCCAGCGGATACGAACACGTTCATCCCGGTGAGCCAAAGTCCCAGGGGATCGACGGGTAGCCTGGATCAGAGCAGCCCTTTCATGTGCGCGCCGGTCACACCCAACAACAGAAATCACAGCACGCCGATCAGCTCCCCCGTCTCGGTGAGTACCACGACGAATCTCTCTCTAGACTTAAACGCACTGTCGTGGATCTAAATTCGGATCCAAAGATAGAGGAGAAGATAGGATCGAAAGTATCTAGAGAGAGCCGGACCTGTTATGGTAATAAATAATCCCCCGACCGACCCGATTGCCGTGGCTATGATTTATCGATATTGGCCTATCATTACCGCTTACGGAATCGTTCAGAAAACTAATTTGCTTCTCGCGAGCGGCTCGTTTTTCCAACCGACGGTTGGGAATTGGTGGCCATTATGGTGTATTTATTGCTCGGTTACGAGCACAATCTTGTTGGCCGAACGCGGACTCACGTTTGATTGGGTTTCTTCCAGCAAACCGGTACCTGGAAGAGGAACAACAACTCGTCGGGTTTCGGTAGCACCGGCTCATTCAACGCAAACAACAGTACCATGAGTCTAGAAGTGTTGAACGGTGGACTGTCCGAGTCGTTGGCCCAGAGTCCTGCCACGATCTCGCCGGAGGTGAGGGCAAAGTTGATCAGGCCGAAGAATCTTGTTGAGCGCGCAAGAATGAACGTTGCCTGGCTCGATTCGTCGTTGTCGATCATGGAGCAGGGAATACGCGAATTCGACACCCTCAGGTTGAAGTTCAAGTTCTATTCGTTCTACGACCTGAACCCGAAAACCGACGCTGTCAGGATCAACATGATTTACGAGCAGGCCAAATGGCAGCTGCTCGCCGAGGAGATCGACTGCACCGAGGAGGAGATGCTCATGTTCGCTGCGTTGCAGGTATATTACATATCCCTCATACAGATATAACAATATTCCATTAACCCTTTCCGGTTGCTGGGATTCGCGCGGTACCACGCTAGGATGGGCCAGCTGCGCGACTGTTTACGCGGCTAAAGTTTTCACGATCCAAACATCCGGCCCTCGTCGACCGGATCGATCTATATATACGTCCAGAATACGTCTCGGTGAAACGATGGAACGGAAATAGTTGGCGATGACACGAGAGCTCGCAGCTTCAGGACTCGTTCCTGAAATTGAGGAAAGAATCGGGTTATCGAGATAAAAAAAAAAAAAAATAAAAATAAAAATAAAAAAAAACGATAGAAAGTAAACTTGCGACGGAGCATGCTTGATCGCATGGAAGTTGGCCAATTAAAGACATTCTACGCCCCTACGATAAATCGCCTCCGCGCACAGTTTATTTCTCGTATGCAAATCTCGTTTCCTTAAATCGAATCGAGAAAACATTCGCGTCGTTTTTCCGATACACCGCCTACCGGTTTCTCGATTAATCGCGTCACGGTTATCGGATAAAAAAAAAAAAAAAAA
>NW_006264071.1:213307-217014 GCF_000469605.1 Apis dorsata
GAGTCGGTCACATTTGTATTCCGTGTCGCAGGTGCAAGTGAATCTTCAGGCGAGTGTACCGCAGCCGAGTTACGACAGCAATGGCGCCGCCTCCCCGATCGAGGATGACATTGACGCAGCCTTGACGGATCTCCAAGTGACCCTCGAGGGCAGTAACATCAGTAACGGGCCCAGCGACATCACTCAAGTGCCGGAGTTGTGCGACTACCTGCGTTTCTTGAAGCCCAAACGTTTCACTTTGAAGGCGTTTAAACGCTATTGGGTCACGTGCAGGGACCTTCAGTTGAGATTGTACAAGAGCCGGGAGGAGACGAACAGTACCGAGTCGCCTGCTCACGTGATCAATTTGCGTGGATGCGAAGTCACGCCCGATGTCCATCTCTCGCAAGGTCGTTATGGAATCAGGTTGGAGGTGCCTAGTGCCGAGGGCATGACCGAGATGTGGATCAGATGCGACAACGTGAGTTTATTATTTAGCCCCCGCCTTCGTCTACGCCAACATTCGCAATTGAAATTTAATTAAATTCTCGGTTAACTATTGCAGGAACAGCAATATGCTAAATGGATGGCAGCGTGTAGATTGGCAGCAAAGGGTCGCTCCCTCGCGGACGCTTCTTACGAAAGCGAGGTAAACAGTATCACTGCCTTCTTGCAATTGCAGAGGCCCGCCCCCGCACCTGCGATCAACCCAAACGCTCTTGATATCGTGCCCGAGGATTACGTTGCTCCCAGATTCGTGAAGAAGTTCAAAGGAAAGGTATGTTTCATATTTATGTACGATCCTTTTTTCGCATTGATTGAATTCATCTTTCGTTTCTCGCAGTTGGTCCAGAGGATTTTAGAAGCACACGCCAACGTTAAGGATCTACCTTTGATCGAGGCCAAATTGAATTACATCAAAGCCTGGCAATCTCTTCCCGAGTATGGGATCTCTCTCTTCGTAGTCAGATTCACTGCGAAGAGCAAGGACGAACTGTTGGGTATCGCTAATAATAGGCTGATGCGGATGGAGCTGCACAGTGGTGATCACTTGAAAACTTGGAGATACAACACGATGAAGGTAAGTGGATCGATCTGGTGTTACAAACAGTTAAGAAGTTTTAGCTCTGGATAAAAGATTTTCTATTATCGACATCTTATTTGTACAGGCATGGAACGTAAACTGGGAAGTGAAGCATATGATGGTCCAATTCGAAGAAGAGAATATTATCTTTGAGTGTCAGTCCGCAGACTGTAAAGTTGTTCACGAGTTCATCGGAGGATATATATTTTTGTCGATGCGATCGAAGGAGGCAAATCAAACGTTGAATGAAGAGATGTTTCATAAACTAACTGGTGGATGGGTTTAACGAGTCGTGAGAAATTTATGAGATGATATTTCTTTAAAAAAACTTACATTTATCGAAGCATAATTTGTTGTCATACGTGGAAACGGAAAGCTCTGATCTGAGAAACAACGAGACACGTTGGTTGACATTTGTAAAAAATACTTAAATATATAATTTTAGATGTTTTGTTAAAGTATTTGTAAATAGAGAAATTGTATCGTTTGTATACAATTGCCGCGCTCATTAAGAGTGTAATTTTTATTTCACATAGGAAATTAATCGTTTTTAGCGAATTAATCGTTCACCTGAACGAGAAGGTCGAGCCATTGTAACCTGAAGATAAAAAAAGTTTGTAATTTAGCGGGTTAATAGCGAATTTTGTATATGATCATAAAATAATATTTACTGATGTCTTGTTACGTAGAACATAAATTGTAAAACACGCACAAGATTCGATCAGACTAAACCGCGCCCTTTTCTACACGCAATATTGTTGAAGATCACGAACTAATTAATATTTTTACAGATAAGCATGTTATATTCGAGCTGCCCTCTAGACTCAACCTCATTAGATAATATTCTTTATAATATTTTTTTTTTCTCGCCAAGTCAACCTCTTTCAGGCAAAATATACGTGTAGTTTTAACATCAGGGGTGCTATGCTGAACGAGATTGACTTAGACGCGAAGATTATATTAAATTGTGTAAATTATTTGTTGTTTTAATGTAAACTATATATATTAAAAATATTTACTTGTACCGTTACATATTATCTTCTTATATTGTATCACGTTTTCGAACGTGTAAAAATTATAGTTTTGTATATTGATAGATATTGATAGTTGTACAATAAATTTAATTATTATCATTTTTTTAGATTTATTTCCGATTTATAGTAAATTGCTGTTCACATAATTTTAGCCACGATTAAAATTGATAGTGATATTTTTTTATTAAAAGAATGCGTTATTAAAAACCATGTATAGATCAACAATAATCAGGAAAGTAAAAAAATATATTATAAACATTCATGTGTTCGTCGACGTTCGACGTACGAACGACGCTGGTTCATCCTTGTCGGTCCCATGTTTCTTCACTCAATGGCGGACAATTGTGTATCTTTACCCGGATTGTCCGTAGACTTTACGGCATTACCATGATTTTGATTGTCAGCATTCTTGAACGAAGGTAGACCTCTTAATACCACGGGTACGTTACCTGCAGCTCCTGCCCCGACTAAATTTCCTCCACCTCCACAAGTCTAATATAAATTAAAAGAATCGAAAAACATGGGAACGCAAAATATATTAAAATTTTTTTTTCTTATTGTAAATGTAAATGATCAACCACCTGTGCGTGAATAGGCGGTGCTGAATGTACTAATCGACCGGTAAGAGATCCAGGCTTCTCCTTTTTAGTGCGTACCCACTCGTGGCCTAGAACCCTTTCCAATGTTAACCTTAAAGTAATATCTGGTTCTAGGATATGTTTAACAATGCTCTTTGCAAGCGCAGAAACTGTTTCCCGCACTCGCGATCGAAACATCCAGTTCCTCGACATTTGATCTTTCAACAGCTTCTTCAAGTTCGAATCGTCAAAAGGCATGGAGGCATTTAGCATGATAAATAGGATTATCCCAAGCGACCAGACGTCGGCCAGTTTCGGGTTATAGGGGGTACCGGAAACAACTTCCGGTGCTGCATATGCCGCGGAGCCACAATAGGTCTCGCTAAGAACGCGCCTTCCCTCATGGTCAACGCAGAATCTCGCGAAACCAAAGTCTGCAAGCTTCACATTGAACTTCCTGGATAACAAAATGTTCTCGCATTTAAGATCACGATGGGCGATATTTTTTCCATGAAGATAGTGCAGACCGGAAGCCATCTGTCTGAACCAGAGCTTTGATTGTTGTTCCGGTACAACACCATTCCGTTTTACAAAGTCCAGGAGATCACCATTGTCCGCATAACGCATAAATATGAAGACTCTTGGACCACGCTGTAATATACTGTGCACCTGTAATTTTTTTTTATCGAATGTTAAGTAACGTATTGTTCTCTTTGTATGGGCATCTTACTTGAATGATATGGGGATTTTCGATCTTTGTAAGGATTTCGAGTTCACGAGGAAAGAACTTGTTGAGGAAATCAAGCGGTGCTTTCTCTTTGTCGAATATCTTACAGGCTAATCGCAATTTCTTTGAGCTCGTCCCGTCCACATATTCGGCCAGGTGTACGGTCGCATACGAGCCCTAAAAATTCCAGTTTGCCTTCAAGAGTAATTATTCGGTAAAATAAAAACAATTCATGTTATAAAAAGTAAAAAATATAAAGTAAAAAAAAAAAAAAAAAGAAAAAAACGAGTAGTCGCTCAACGAAA
>NW_006264071.1:217175-235869 GCF_000469605.1 Apis dorsata
GAGAGTAATTGAGAAAGAATCTACAGTTTAAAAAGAAACAAACGACGCAATATTGTAGAAGGAATGTAAGAAGCAGGTAGAGGGGAAATGAAAGAGGTTAACGAACAGGTAGGGAGTACAGGGTTGGAGGTAAATAACCTGTCCGATTTTTTTGCCAATAAGATAGCCCCGCTGCTCAAGAGCGTTCACCTCCGAATTTCGGGGGCTGAGTTGCGTGGCCATGCCAGTGGATCTTCATTGGACTTCGGATCCTGATAACAGATAACTGATTCTTTTTTCTTTCTTCTTCTTTGCACACCTTTCTTCTTCTTCCGTTCCTTTACACCTAAAACTTACTTCTTTTTTATTCTATATCGCTGACAAGTTTTCCCCCTTTGAAACGTCTACCCGCACCTTCCTTGAACGTGATTTGATCAATTTTGTTGTTAGAGATCTGCAATTCGCGCTCCGCAAGGAGCCGAAGGACGCCTCGCTGAATATCACGTCGATGAACCCGAGTCGGGGAACCGTTCTGTCATTTCAAATGGCTGCGTGCACTAGAATTTTGAGCGACACCAGCTTGTACCTGGTACGGAACGGGGCAGAGGAAAAGATCCGTGTCTCATTCGAACACAGCCATTATATTTAAAAACAACAAACGATCGATTCGCGAGTGCGATTTCGCCATACTTAGATTCGATTTTAAAGCATATTCACGTCGTACATAATACATTTAAAAACACACGGTATATTTTATAAATATATTATATTTTTTTTTCTAATTCGATTAATAGGTTAAGACATGATTAAAAATTAAGATACCTTTCATTTTTGCGATGTGTCATTCATATTTTTGATTTGAAATAAATCAATATTTATATTTATAGATGTTTTTTATTAAATGGTATTATACATTGCGTAAAAATAAATTACGCAGCTGGATCGTCACCCTTAGTAGTACGTGTGTAAATTAACTGTGCATGATGCTGTACAACTTGTTTAATAAGTCCCTTTTGTTGCAATTCAATCAATGCTCTCCTTGCAAGTGATCCACGAATCTTTAACCTTTCACTAACAATGGATGGCGTGATCAATTTATATTGTGGTACTTCCTTCAGCAATTTTTCATATGTGCTTTTATCAAACAATACTTGATTGTTTAACTTGTCACGTACTTTTCCTTTGGACCACTTCTACGATAAAAAAAATAAATAAAAAATGTAAAGTATATCTATTCACGTTTATCTACTTAAATTTATTTATTATATTATATATATATCAGGCTCATTAAATCAGCTTTTTACTTCCATGATTTATCAAGCTTATAAATATTCATCACATAATATTTTATTTTATAAAGTTATAAGTATAAGTTATTATTCTGATAAATAAATATCTATCATAACTATCTGCAATAACTATGATACTAACCTTTTTCTTGGCTTTGCCACCAGATCCTCCTTCTTTTTTCTTTTGTGTTTTTTGTGGTTGTTTTGAAGATCCCTTTGTATCCTTTTTAGGCGGCTGAAACATTAAATGAAATTAGAACAAAAATATTCATAAAAAAATAAATACCACAATCAAATAATATATATTGATCAGGCTCATTAAATCAATATTATACTATCATGAATTTAATCAAGAATGAGTTTTTCATCACAATAATTAATTAAAGAAAATATTAATTCGTAAATAATTATTTTGTCAATAATTTTTCACAATGTCAACAAAACATTGAGACAACAAAAGAAGTTATGATTTTTTAATGAAAACAATATTTTTTATTATATATAATGCATAAAAATTAATATAATTCTATAAAACTAACGAAAACATACTTTAATTGAATGTAATGATATTCAAATAAGATATCTTTTTTGCATACACGTATACACCATGTGGATGAAATTATCGAGAAAGGTTATCTACTTGATATATAAAATTCATATAAAACTTGTAAATTAATTCTTGAAATAATATCACTGCACTACATAGAAAAGTAATTTTTATTACGAAACTTTTAAGATAAATATTATTAAAACATAATTAAAACATTTCTTTCACAAATACTCACCATGATGGCTGTCGACTATGAAAGAAAAGGGAAGTGCGTATATCGCCATTTTGAATATTCGTTACATTCAGCGCTATCTACAATTCACTACATTAATAAATATTATTTCTAAAAGAATCAAAAATTTAAAAAATGACATATTAATAGTTAAATAAATAGTTATTTGACTAAAATTATTTTTTATATTATAAAATTGTTGGAATGAATTCGTATAATGCAATACACGTGTTTCGAATAACCATGAATCAGACTGTCAGTCACTCAGGAGTGGCTGTAGCGTGTGAAGCATGGCGCTACGCTGTGTGTTTTTGAGTCCCGGTTTTTCACATCTTTGACCCGTTTACAAAATGTATTCACGTTAAGAATATCGTTCGGTATAATTTAATCAATCACAAACATTTCTTTATATTTACTTTTATACGAAAAGGTAATTTATTTTTTTTTTGATCATTATTTTTATATAAGGTTAAGATACCTTTCACTTATTGCGACGTGTCATATGTGTTTTTATTCTACGTGTATTAATATTGAACGAATATTGATGAAATAGTTTAATAACGTGACAATTAATCTCAGATTAAAACTGATTTATAATATATATATATACAATAGTTACCGATTAACAGATATTAACAGATAAGTGAGGTTATCGTTAATCAGTTTTATGTTTGTTATATTCTTAACATATTTTTGGTCTTATAATATGAATATTTTTCTTGATATACAAGATTAATATTTAAATGTTTGCATTAATATGTATTTGTATTAATATGCAAATATAAATATAATTAAAATTTTAATTTATAAAAATTGAATTTTAGATAAACATATGAAAAGTTTTAATATAATAAAAAATTACTTTTTATTTTTAGGATAAACTTCATTACTGAAACAACCTTGTGCTTATGAAAATGCTTCCTCTTTCACACAAAGATTCAAGAAACCTTGGCAGTAGAATAAAGGAGAAATTATTAGGATGGAAACGTTTGATATTTTCTGACAAAAATACTAGAAATTTATTTTTATTTCTTTTATTGAATTTATCCTTTGCCTGCATTGAATTAATGTATGGAATATGGACAAACAGCTTGGGTTTAATATCAGATAGTTTCCATATGTTCTTTGATTGTACTGGCTTATTATTTGGTTTGGCTGCATCAGTAATTACAAAGTGGAGAGCAAATGAACGATATTCTTATGGCTATGTCAGAGCAGAAGTTTTAGGAGGATTTGTCAATGCTCTGCTTTTATTCTTTATCGCTCTTTTCATTATGTCTGAAGCTGTGGAAAGAGCCATTGAACCTCCAGAGATTAAACACGAAAGACTTTTGGTTGTGTCCATTATGGGATTAATAGTCAATTTAGTAGGAATGTATGTATTTCGTCATGGACATGGACATAGTCATGGAATGGGACATGGTCATTCCCATTCCCATTCCCATGGAAGTCATACACAATCTCATTTAAATCACAGTCATAGTCATGATCATCATGATATAGAAATTGATCCTTCCTTCAGTGGTACAAATTCTCAGATTATGAAAGGAGTTTTCTTACATATCTTAGCAGATACTCTTGGATCTGTAGGTGTAATTATATCAGCAGTACTGATGCGTCTATTTGGTTGGTTTATAGCTGATCCAATTTGTTCTATGCTGATATCAGTATTGATAGTTTTAAGTGTGCTTTCTTTAATGAAAGATTCATGGGAAATTTTAATGCAAAGACAACCAGCTGCATTGGATCATATTTTACCACAGTGTTATAACAAAGTGACACAATTAGCTGGAGTATATAGTGTGCAAGAACCACATTTCTGGACACTTTGTTCAGATGTGTATGTTGGGTGCTTGAAATTGGAAGTTGCCAGAACAGTAGAGCCTAAATATGTTGTAGCACACACTCAGATGATTTTTCAAGCTGCTGGAGTAAGGCATTTAACTGTTCAATTAGATTATGCACCTATGTGATCTATGAAAACTATGCATGTCATTAAGTGTTCATACAAGTGCTCCAAAACTGTATTTATTTGTGGAGTTTGTCAGAAACAAGCAAGAAATATTGCACTTGTGCAAAATATTTTTGCCATTTTAAAATTGTGCAGATATTTTGTTCTAAGTAATAGTGAATATCACCTTGGGTTGCAGATTATTTAAAAATCTGTTTAAATCTTTTAAAAAAAGTGAAAAGACTTACCAGAACTTATATGACATAGGATCCTATTAAGAGAATAGGTCTTATGATCAAGCTAATGCATTTTTGACTTGTCCATCACCAATAAAAATCATTGATTTCATTTCTTTCTAATCTTATTGTTGTAAATATAGATATTTGTTCATCTATAGTTAATGATATATTTATATATATATATATCATTATTTCATGAAATTATAGTTTATTTTTATTTACAACAACTTTGGTCCTGTACTATGTATTGTACAAAATCTTAAATAATGTTTTATATTATCTACAGAAATCTTTATATTATAATGCATTTTAAAATATTGAAGATACATCAAATTATTACATTTTTTACCTTTATAATTGAAGCCACAATTATAAAAATGTTTTTACCTTACCTTTATTATTGCATTATTTTTTGTATAAAATATCTATTTACAAAAAAAATTCAAACTTCATGGTCAAATTTGTGCAAAACAAAAGAAAATCATCAAATTATATTATAAGCAGTTGTAGACTGCTAGTCATTATTATACAGAAAATGTGAAATATACGTTATATATAAATATAACTTTATAAAGTGTAATATATAAAACAATATTCTTATGTTGAAATTGTGCTTTCCTTAATAAATTGTACTTTTGACGTACTGTCCACATTAAGTGGATTTATCTAATCGATATTAAATAAATAATTAATACGTACAAGATCGTTTTATGGCAATATACATATATTTATATTAACGAATTATCATTATTATTGATGAATATTCTTTAAACAAATTGAATGATGTCAAAATATGCTATAAGAAGTTTTTTAAAATTTTAATAGCAATGGAATTTTCTTATCACTTCATTTAAAGTAGGAAGCGATTGAAATGAAATAAAATGTTTTATAGAGAAAGCATGGTCTAACATATGCACTTAGTGCAAAATGTCAGCCAAAATTTTTCATCGTTTTTTATTAATGCTGTAATACATTGTTCAAGACAAATTACGAAGTTAGAATTAACGCCAGATTTGTAAACATAAATTTTAAGCACGACCAGGACATTCCATTATAGTCAAGGTATATTACTTGTATATTTGAGATTGTGATGATATAGGCCAAAATGTAGATATCGATAGAATGAAATGAAACAATTAGAATATTTAGTGATAATGTAGAGTAATTTTTCTATCGAATTGCTGTACCATCGTACACTGAAATGATCGAATTATTTGCAGTTCTATCCGATGCAATTACTTCTACGAAGAGCGATGTAATTTCCGAGATGAAAGTCAACATTGTTATGTTTTATTAACATGATTGTATAAATAAAAAATTCAGAAGAGTAATCTTCTAAAATGTAAATAATAAAGAAAAGTGCTTATAATAATTTTCGACTTCCACATTCATACAAAGTCCTCTTATAGATAATATCTTCTTATAAAATAGAAAATTTATCAAGATCATGTACATATGTATATATTTTATCGATATGGGAAATCATCTTTACAACAAATTTTCAAACACATATTACATTTATTTGAAGGATATGTATACACATATAAATACATAAATATTTATAATAAAATTACTGAAACTGATTCCAGACGATAAAGCGATCTTGAACGCGTGGACAATGTACTTACGCGCGTATGGTGTCAGCTTCAGTCTCTCACCGCTTGAATTAGTAGTTTAAATGGCCTCACAAAATTTGCAGATCGTATCTTTGATGCCTTCTATCTTTTGCGGTGTCTTATGTACATAGCAAACTATCAAAAATGAAAAATCGTGTGGAACTTTTGTCCCTGCGAGGCTATACCTGCCTATCTAAAGTGGACCGTAAAAGGGAATCAAAAATTACGTTTTCTCACTAATAGTACAAAAAAATCGAACGAACACCGTGGAATTGCTTTTTTGCATAAAGCTGAACAAAAGCTGATCGAACTTACTCGTTGGTTTGTTTCGCGTATGATTAAACGTATTTTTTTTCCTTACTTTCTTTTTAATCATTATTTTCATTTCTTCAAGGTATATGGCAGTATCGTATTTCTGCTTTTTTATTGGCAAAGGGACAGCAGAAAATCACACATTGCGTTTTCATTCGGCGATAGATGGATAGAAATCGTCGTATCGCGCTTATTCTAAAAAATAACAAATTCCTGATATAATATCGATACTCGCGAATAAAATCTACAATTACGATTTGGCAGTTGAGTGTCGCACGTTCTCTTTTACTCGCAAAAAGTAAGTATTTTTTGTTGCTCTTTTATTTCGTTCTTCATTCCTTATTATTATACAATAGCCATTATTTTCTAATTTAATGTGTACAATAGAATTCAAAATTCGAGGACGTCTCTCTTTTACTCTCTGGATACGTATTTTTTTCTTTTCTACCCACTACTATAGAATATAATTTATAAAATTTCTTCAAATTTCCAACAACACGCCATCCGGTAAAGCCATTTCACTCATGGATCGTCGATTGTAATTCAATCGATCGTAACATTTAATAATCATGATCAGAATATACTAGTAATCGTAGGAATAATAATAATAATCAATAATGACAATAATAATAATATATTACTCTGAATCATATTTTACAGTCCATCTAACAACAACGAACGTATCTAGTTGCAACAGCCTCTTTTTTATTATTATTTTTTTTTCTTTTTTTATTTTTTAAATATCTTTCGATAATACGTATGCGTATGTATAATTGGTCTTGCTAAAATTTTTATCTCTTTTATTCTTTCTCGTTGAAAGAATATATATATATATATTTTTTTACCCATCCTTCTGTACGATTTCGACATTTTTCTGCGTATAACGGACCATCGAGAATAATGCTCGAGCTAATAATGCTACGATCTATGGATCTATATCGTTAGGAAAGTGATGACGCGCAGAAAAGGAAATCACAGTAAGACGAAAATCCACAAAGTGTTGGCTTCATTCCCTTCTTCCTCTCCTTCTTCACGCCTTTCTTCCTCGTGTGAGTACTCTTCTTATTCTACATGCCTCTTACGGCTAACACCGTCTATCTCGTATCTTTCTAAAACTACGTTATTCTCATCCTAAAACATTCTCTTAGCCTCTCTCTCTTTCCAAGATCCGTTTCACCGGATCATTTACGGAATCACGTGCAACCAATCATCCCTCTCCCCCACTTCGAACGTTTCCCATCTCTATATTTTCATTCATCTACGGATCAAATTCCAATCGTTATTTTTCTACGGCCATATTCTTCCGTGATCGAACAATTACGAAATTTCCATGTCGTTGACAACCAAGAATTCTCCAACCGAATCTTCACTTCTTTTTACCTTTGCTACTCTTCTGGACCTTGGTGATCTTCAGCCTGCAGTTCGACCCACCGGTGTACACCACTTCCGCCCTTCCACCCTCCTCTATCGCGGCGACCAAAGCTTTCACCGACTTTACGTGCACGTCTTTGGCACTGATCTCCAACGAGGTGCCCGGAAACCGATCTCTAACACATTTTCCGATACTGGAAGCCTGCGATTCCGTGAGATCCACTCCATCCAGACAGAGCCACGTCAAGTACTGTAGATGCGTCAGGATCGTTTGCACGAATACGTGTTCCATTTGCACCTTCTTCGCGCTGTCGGTCACGATCAATCCATTCGCCTTTAAGAAGCTCAGGTTGCACAGCTTCAGATACTTGGCTATCTGCCTCATCGTCTTCTCGCTGTCCTCCAACGTGATCCGCCAAAAGTTAATCCTCAGGGACTGTAGATTCTTGAAGTGAGAGGAGAAGCAGGCGAAGAACTGTTGGAGGATTTTGTCATCGATGAACAGCAATGATCCGCTACTGCCCCCTATGGTCGATTTGTCCAACGAGAGATCGAGCTCGCTGAGGGCTGTGAAACCGGCGAGGAATGGCAAAAGAAGCGGCCCTCGAAGCGCCAAACGATCGTTCACTGTCACCTGAAATCAGAGATAATTATGCATCACCTTCTGTTTCTATCTTTCTATTTCTCTTTCAGAAAAAAAGTATCGAGTAACGAAGACCTAAGAAACGAGAATTTCGCGGGGATCGAATTCGATCGTCATAGAAATAGGAATAGGCGAGCAGAAAATTCATCTAGGATCCGCCTTAAGGAAGTGCGTTGTTTACCAAGGTTTTACGTAACGAATCGAAGAGCGTTAATATCGATAGTCGGATTTCTACTTCGTAACCGAGCACTCGAGACCGGTTTCCTCAACAGGACGAATAATCTATCTACGTGGTTTGGACGGCCGCTGGTCGCAAACCGCAAACGAATCATCGTCGGCCTCGAATTACGAATCGACCGATTCGAGGGCTGGAGTGAAGTGTCTCGAATGTGCGCATCGAATCCTTCGGGAACTCGATACGTCGACACGACTTCTCGTTGAACGTGACGCATCGTTACCTCGCATCGTTCCACTAGGTATACGAATATTTATCGGTGAGATCCTCGAACGATCCCCTTTGAGAATGGAATTGGAATAGTCGCTTACGAAATGTCTTAGGTAGGTTGAACATTTCGATATTACGGTCCAATTAGCCTCTCTATTCACGGCACAAAGGGAGCCACTTGATTTTGACTCTCGTCAAACATGGTCGCTGATCTGATTCGTCGTGATGGTCAAAAACTCGGCTCAGAGAGAAAGTCGGCTAGGATGAAACTGGGCTAGGATACTTTTCATCCGGGATTACTTACTTGAAAACCGGCCAGCCTGAGAAATACAATGGCGGGACAGGCGGGAGGAGGCGCAGCTCTGAGCAACTCCGCTCCTGCATCGTCCCTACGACCTAATCTCGCCAAAGGACCCTCGTGGACGGCCAGATGTAGCCGGGCGTTGCACAGGCTCAACTCGCGGACGCTCGTGTATCTGAGCAGCTCGGAAAACACCGCCAGACTGTCCGATTCCTGCAACATTCGTGGTATTTTTCTTCTTTTTTATGTTTATTTTGATTAAAATTTGGAGAAATTCAATATATTTGATAGTTAATAT
This sequence comes from Apis dorsata, assembly GCF_000469605.1. NCBI lineage: Eukaryota > Metazoa > Arthropoda > Insecta > Hymenoptera > Apidae > Apis > Apis dorsata. The sequence goes on from NW_006264071.1 coordinate 226,402, forward strand.
TTATGCATTTATAGAAAATTTGAATATACAGAGAATACATGTGCAAAAAAGATACAAAAATCCAGGATAGTTACTTAAATTCTATTTTCTTTAATTGATATTCATAAAAATACAGTTATATAGAAGGAATATCGTTTCTTAAGAAATAATTTCTTGACAAAAGTTTAGAAGATATTTAATATAATATAGATAATATAGAAGGCTTAGAAATGACATTTTTTGAAAACAACTTATAATTCAAAAATCTCTTTATTCAAATTTCCAATTGATGAATCAATTTGAAAACTTAAGCAATAAAGAGTTAAAGTTTCTTGAAGAATTAAATCATTAAAATATCTTAATTAATTTTCCACATAAAATAAACAACGACTTCCAAATGAATTTTAAATAATTTCGTCAATACCATATAAATTAAATGACGTCGTAAAATAAATTTACACGCCTATACTTAAAATTTCAAAAATCTAGATAAAATTTGTTAATACGTTATTAATTAATTTATCGCATTATCGGATTGATCCAACAAATTAACCCTATTTAATTATCCAGAGAATATCTAAGTCAGGTCTCGAAGATCCTTTGATCGCTTCGCCCTCCATTATTAATGCGCGTTTCCCGCGCTAAGCGAAGAAAGTGATTCTCCCTAGCGTCGCGACGTCGAAATCTCTCGCGGTATTACATTATCCCTGCAATGAGACGGGAACAAAGCGACGTGTGCGACGTGGAACAATGGATGGTGGCGAGATTACAGGATCGCGTGCGTCGAAGCTGCATCGATAAAGCCAAAGCTAACAAGGCTACGACTAATCTCGAAATCGAGTTTGCGAATCGAGTTGCGGAGTCGCTTTGCCTCCGTAAACTATTCGTTTGCCTCGAATGGAACGCATAATGCGATCAGTCCACGAAAGTAAGTCCACGAGAGGACCACGAGACCGGAAATGGAAGATGGAAGCCGTAGCAGTAAAATCTCGAGACCGACGATCCTCTCGTTTCCTTTGAAACGCGAACTTTCCTCAGGATCTATCCCATACAACGAAATAGCGTGACCCAATTAGAATCGTCACGGATCCGGATAGTTGAGCGACACGATATCGATTTCTCGTTCGAATCGATCACGAGATTCGCAAGCCTCGTTTTAACTCGCGAGGGCCACGCTCTTCCATCGCGATGGAGACGCGGATGTGCGTAACGGAATCGTGATCACCCCTCTGGGATCTCGCGTGATTCGTGGAAACCGGGCACGAAGGGGCGAGCAACGAGAAAGGCAGTTTTGATGGAAAATTGCGTTCCGAATCAGGAGGGAATCGTGGCCACGATTGAAACAATCGACATTCCACCAGAGATTTGGGGTTACGAGCCGAAGTTCGTAACGTTTGTAGATAGAGCTAAAACGGGGTATCGATCAGGAGGAATATTTTATGAAGGTTGAGCTTCAAATACTCGCATATTCGACTCGTCGTTTAAAAATATTTACTCGATAATCGGCGCAACAAGTAGCCGCGCGTTATTTTAATCGGTCTCTTCTATTTTGTCGCTTTTCGACCGAAATTAATTCTTTCGGCCGCAAAAAAAGGTGTCATTGTCTTTTTACCACGAAACGTATTACGAGGACGCTTTTTCTCTCTCTTTCTCTCTGTCTCGCAGCTAATCCTTTCGCCATCTTGCGAGGTCTTTTTTCGTCAGCCAGGTGGTCGGTTTATAGGATTCGAGGTTTTGCGAGGATCGAGGCCGTTGGAGGTGCCAGGGGAGGTGCGAATTTGAATTTTTTCGGGAGAATTTTTTACCTCGCGCCCGATTCCAGAGGCATTCAGCCCTTTTTTCCGCATGAAATAATTTCAACGACGAGGATCGTGTGATTTACGAAGGCAGTTTTCGTGGCCCGGCTTGAATAACGCTGAGAAAATTGGCCAAAATTACGGACGGCGTGGACCAACCAAATGCCGGAGGAATGCACGATTACGATCCTCGCTTCCCGGCGAATGTAATGAACCTTCCTTTATTTTTTATCGACGCGACAAAGAATTTTTCTCAACTATCTGCAAACGAAGCACAAAGAAATCTCTCAAGAATGAAACAATCGACGACGAATTAACATATTTTTACACACGACATTTACCTCTTTCTTATAGTTTCTTGTCTATTAACTTTGCAAAGGTTATCCACAAAATTCAGAGCAAATGTTTCGAAACTTCCCGACGACGAAGTTAATTATTCCGCGCAAGAACAAATCACCTCCCGTTTTCCGCCCGTCTCTGCGATGTTATTAATGATTAACATAGAGCCGGTTCTCATACACGAGAAATTGTAACAAACTATCTCGTTTCCACGATTTCAACTTCTGTCCGGAGAATCGGGGCGAAAACATTGGAGAGTTGGAGAGAGGGAGGGATACATGGGCGACATCGTTTATTGCGGAGAGAACGATGGCCGACAACCGCGTCGTGTTTGAAAATTGTTTTTCGCCCAGGGGATCGTTGATACTGTGCTCCATGCTACGTGAAACGGTCAGGTCGATGAAAAATACCGGAGTGGCCTTATAAATTCAATGAATCGGCAGCCGTGGCACGATTCTTTTTAAATGGAAATCATCCCGGATCGTGACAGGCCGAACAATAATGTCGCACAGTCGGGGCACAAGTGGAGTGAGGGAAGAGGGAGGGTGAATGGAGAGAGAGAGAAAGAGAGAGAGAGAGAAGTGGATCGCTCGAGAGAGTGGAACTCGAACGAGCTGCATTGTTTATAATCATTCTCGTGCGTTAAATTAAATCTGGCCGGGGCTCGTCCCGGCTTCATTGTTTTCCACGCGTGATGTCGTCGTGTCATCGGTAGGATTTTACGGTTGCACAATTTATCCTGGATTATTCTGTTGGAATTCTAGTTCTACTCGAGATGTGCGCCTTTCCAGGGAAGAAGCAATTATTACGAATTTGAGAGTGAAAGAGTATCAAGAATAAAATTCTTGATCAACGGAGAATAACTTTTATTCTCAAACGTAGCCAAAAAGTTTTCAGAGTTATTTTCAAATGAACATTGTGTTGCGAGAGTAATGCAGTTCTTCATTCAAGAGAGAGCAAATTTACTTTTAAACTACATTTCTTTTCTTCTTTTTTTTTTTTACTTTACCGTATTCACACCTTTATAAAACGTAGACATTGAATTATATAAGCTCCTTTTTTTGTTACCTTTAATTTCGTCAAGATGAACTCGAGTTTCGCGAACTTTTAATTTTCCTCTCGCATTTTCTTTGATCGCGGTTCAATCGAGCTGCTGTACTCGATAATAGCGCGGGTTAAGACCGAAGAAAAAGAAGGCGGTATTGTCGCGACGATTGATCCTCGGCCACGTTCCTCCAGAGATAATTTCCTTGTTATCGAGGAAATCACCAGGTTGTTTTGAATAAACGTTTCATAGCAATTGGTTTGCATAATGGAAGCGACGATATTTCCATGGAAATTTCTCAACGAGGCCCGTAGACGATGGTCAGGATCGTGGAAAAGGATGTTCGGGGTCGCTGGAACATCGGGGATGCCGTGTAATTTATCGCGAGCAATATTACCGGCGACGTTGAGCGGGTTGGAAAACCTCGGGACCATCTAGCCATCGGTGTTTTATGGCTACCGAGAATCCCATATTTCGGCTTCCACTCTTTGCTCTCGAGAATTTATGTTCGTATCGACGATTATTCCATGGATCGAATGACATGGAATGAATGAAATAAATTTTCGAAATAATTACGATCGAATAATTATTGAACGAAATAATTATTAAACGGCGGATATTTATGAAAAATGTTACATTTCCGAGATAAAACACTGTACTCTGTTGTCAATTTTCGTGTCTCTTTCTCTCTCTCTCTCTAATTCTTTTTAATAAGAATTTAAATTTGCATGAACATCCGCAGTGTATGATTCGATTACAAAGTTTTTTAATTAATTCATCGAATTTCAGATAGTTTGCAAATTATCCAGCCTCGTTTGTATCACACGCGGATAATGAACAGGGAAGTGGACGAAGAAGTGTTTCCATGTAATGGCCGGGTCGTTCCGCTCGGTGGGCGATGATCGATTCGTCCACTTAATGCGCCATTTCTCCTGTATTCTATTTCCCGGGGAAATTGGTTACGGAACAATGTAGCTGCTATCGGTGATGCAGCGACGCCTAAAGGGCTGCCAACTCTTGCAGATTTAAGTAAATTGAATCATACGGAGCGAGCGAGTGGCGGAATTTTTAATAAATAGAGAATCCTTTTGGTCCATTTGCAAATATGCATATATAATCAGTCGTAAAAATATGTATAGAATTCTCTCTGTTTTTAATGACGTAATTTATTAGTTGAATTCATGAATAGCGAAATTCAGAGCATACAGAGACTATATATACATACTTTAGATATTATTAGCTTTATTTTATCTGAATTCTGCCTTTGAATAAATCAAACGTGCGATTTCGTTGATTTCGTAAATTGTTCCGAGTTCTGAGAGAAAAAAAAATTTCTCGAAGAGATTAATTAGCTTAATTGATTTCGATATCTTACTAAAATTGTTGGAGTATCCCAATTCGTTTCGTCCATCCCACGCAGCCATTAGCGGTGCTTTCGACAAGAGATGGATTCGAATAAATTGACTGCATCGTTCTCGAGACACATTCTGAATAACGAAGCACCCAGTGAGAACATAAATCTCTCAGGGAATGACGCGTTGGACGTGTTTTTGATGAGGACGGATGAACTGTGATCCGTCTTATGGAAGAAATTTTCATTTACTTCCATTTCGTTTTCTTTCTATTCATGCCGGCTCTATTTTACGTTAGATACATAATTTCATCATGGTGAAACGATAAAGAATAAAATTCAAATCATACCGAGTGAAAAATTTCACTCGAAAGGAAAAACAGGAAATAAGGATAAGCTAAAGAAATAATTTTTCCTTTTCTTTCGAAATGTACTTATTTTACGAGTACCATGCCGCGACACGTAGACGTACTTCCGGCGATATTATTTTACGACTGATCATACGGCATTTGAAATATCCTATTTTTCTTCTTCTCATTTGCCCGGTTCGATTCTCCTTCCCAGCGAGAAAGAGGATACGAGACGGTTGTTTTCTTTCTCTTCGTTCTTCTGGTTTTATTACTCCGACTTCTGGTACGTTTGCGACAAGTGGAATGGCGTTTTATACGAAGAAAAGGAACAAAAGAACTCGTTGGTTCGCGAATCGGCAGTGGAAACAAGCTTTAATGTTCAGTCAGTAGAAAAGGAGCGAGCCTTGGTAGACGCCGATCGAATAATTTCTACAAAGGAAATTTTTACGGTATATTAATTCTTTCTTCTCGTTTCACCAGATATCTAGAGACCAACGCGCCAACTTTATTTTCAACTAAAACCAAAACGTTAAGGATCCAATTAAAGTGGAAAAGTTAATATTGTGAAAATTAATGGATCGGTTCGATTTAAGTTTGGTCAGATTGTTAACAATTTGGCTTTTCGAAAAACAAATATTATCCTCTATTACGATGATTAAAATATACGTTTTTGAATCTGCATTAAAAATGAAACATATAACGCATAATTTTTTTGTTTGTCAGATCAATATTTTTTTATTTTTAACTATTATATATATATTAAACTAAGTGAAAGTGAGTGTATCACGTTCAAACCGAGTTTCTACTTAAACATCTCTCTCGGCAGAAACAACGAGATCATGTTTGAGGGAAATGCGATAAAATAGGTCATCCTGTATTATTCATGAAGACGTTACTGACGACCGAAGTGGCTTGATACGGTAACTGCTCGCTAATTAGGGAAACATGGTGCGCCCACAACTATCTACGATGAGCTTGTAAGCTATTTCCTGTACGTTCGCATTAATTAACAAAGTTGGGAGTCGAAGCAAAGGTAAACAGGATCCGCTGTAAATCGACGACGTAACATTCCTATATTCCTATAGGCAAGATAAAACGTTGATATAATGCGTGATGATTCTCCACGTCGATAAAGCAGTTTTGAGATCGAAGTTTCTATATTGACTCCTTTAGTAATTACCGACCGGTCTCGTAACAAAATCTCGAAGTCACTCTCGTTCTCTATCTCCTCCGTTTTCCACGGTGTTGGCATGGTGTTGGTCGACGTCACGGATAATTAATTACCCACTTTTAGCTTAATCCAAGAGTGCACCTGGTGGGATTATACCGCGGTCGTGTTCTCTTTCTCCTTTGTCGCTTTTCGACCGCCTTTCCGTGGCCACGACTCGTACTTCACTGAAGACAATGGCTCGTCGCCAACAATGGCTTACGGAGAGATAGAGAAAGGGAAGAAGGTTAAGAGGTTCAATGGAAGAGGTTAGGAAGATATATTTATATCGTGTGCTCGAAAGATATATACGCGACCGATACCACTGATTAGGTGCGACTACGTGCATCAAGTGTTTCGTGAACTAGGAAGCGGAACGAGCAGAGAGGTTAGTTTCGTTTTCTAATTGACGATCGACTTTAATTACCTTTGTCATTGGCTCCGTTTTAAACAAACGATCGATTTCGTTTTCGTGAAAACATCGTAAAAGGAATAATTGCTATTGAAGATACTTGTTGCCTTTGACTGGATTTTTACGAGGACTGCTTCAGAAATATACCTCTTTGATTTTAGTAAAAATTTCGCATATTGATTTACGTATACAATGAGTCAAAACTTTATTTATAGACGATCAAAAATTGGAAATTATAATTAATATTATATACAAATCATAATTAAAGTTATAAAGTTAATTTGTATATAATAATATTAACATTTGTCTATACAATTTTCCCAAACTTTATACGTATTTTATTTATAATTGACCGATCATTTACGATTGAAATTTCAGCTACAATTACTTATATATATATATCCTTGCCATCAATTTTCCAAATTTCATCAAAATAGGATCAAAATCACAGTTCTGAAGCAGCCCTCGTTAGTCAAACCTTTCAGAGGTGTTTCATCGATGTGGCACTCGTTGTCGAACGATTCAGAGGCGGAGAAGAACGGGGCAATGGGCAATGAAATTGCAGTAATCGAGGTAGAATTGCGTCGCGTCCCCAGTGGGCCGTGACGTTAATCAAAGCGCGGTGTGAAAATAATGCGCATCAGGGACACCTGTCGCCCCGGTAGCCGCTCGTTTCGAAATCTCGGCGTCATAAATCTGATTAGGCGGCGCGTTTAGGGAGAGCCGGCCCGTGTAATCGTTCGTGGAACGTTCAATTTCGTCCGCGTTTCCGCTGGTTTGCGAGGGAAATCGTTTCGTTCGACGGTGGTCTGGATTTCGACGAAAATTCGGGCGTGAAAATGGGGTGAATTTCCTGTTTGCGGAACACGCGACGCTTCTCGTGCCCGTTTCCGCTTTTGGATCCTTTGTACAGGGCAGGTGCACGATTGGAACGAGGCAGAAAACTCGATGGAATTTCCAGAAGCCCTCCCCGATTTATCTTGCGGTGTTGTTAAAAATTCCAAAAGGAGAATAAGAGATACCGGCGCAAATGCCGGTGACTTCGGTCCCACGGTTGCGGAAACCGCAGCTTTTTCGATTGATTCTTTTTACGAGCCACCAAGTTACTCTTGGATTTCTTCGTCGGTTTCTTTTTATGGATCCTGGACCGTAACTCTGTTCTGAAACCTCGAAAATGTAACCGAAGAAGCATATATACGAATATTCGTTTAACGTTGAACGTTGTATCGATCGTTTGATCATTTTTAATTTGTTTCTTCGAAAACAAAATAAAATGGATGGAGGGAAAAGCGCGTGGAAAAATGAAGAAAGGCCGAGTCTTTTGAGAAAATGGAATCCCTTTCGTGAAATTTGACTCGATAACATTCGTGGCGATAAAAACGAAATGTTAAAAATTTTGTATTCAGAAGGGAATCTCACGAGTTCGTATTCCCAAGACTTCAATATTCGCAGAGCGAATATTCTCATCAAGGTGAAAATTTCACGATCTCGAATTCACCTTCAGTCGCCTACACCTTTTTATTAACAGATTTTCACATTTCACGAACGAAAAGGGATAAACCGTTGAAATTATACCGATTCGATTTACTTGGAAAATCGGTTCTCGTTTACGGGAAACGTTCGTTTCGATATAAAGTTTGATCGACGCATGAAATCGAATTTCACGTACATTTTCTACCTTCCAGTTTAAAATGGTAAACGATTTTTCGGCGTTCCTCCGTTATCAAATCGGTGATCGGCGGAATAAAAGAATGTTTGGCGGCGTGTTCGTGGCTGGTATTTCAAATTGAAGAAGGTTTCACCAATGTCGCGCACGCTCCGAGCTTATACTAACTTTTCAGACATTGTTATCGAGACAACTAGTTTGGATTCTGCTCTCTCTCTCTCTGTTTCGTGGGAATTGTTATGCAACTTTGCGTTGCATAGCTTCCAGCTGCTGAGAGGAATATTACCAGGGAGCACTCTCGGAATTGCAAGCCAGCGGGAAACGGGAAAGCTCCAACGATTCTTGCTCGCCGCCCAACCCTTTATTTTTTCTCTCTTGGACTTTTACGGCTTTGCATAGCGTTCATTGCTCGAAAAATACAAATCAGTTCCTTCTGTTTTTAGATAAAATTATCGCTGTAAAAATTGTTACATGATAATAACCTTCGTCACATAGAATTCGCTCATTTGATCATCAAAGTTAAATAAGCTATGTCGAATAAAAATAAAAATTTATTAGAAATTTCTATTTCTATTCTATAAATAGACTAATTAAATAGATTAATACTAACATTGATAAAAATGAAGAGACCAATTTGCGAATTTATTTCTTTTTTCTGGAAAGACAAATAAATTGAAATATTCTTTTTTTGAATATGCTCGTATAAAGATCAAGAAAGTATAAAGAAATTTGTCAATGATTCTTAATTTTTGTCAATGAATATACATGTGAAGCATCGTCTCCTTTTTGCAAAATGTGTATCATATGCTGATCATTTGATAATGATTATAATAATCAATTGAACGACAAATATCAATGATAATAAAAATCGAATTAAGCACTCACCTCTATTCTAAAGGTCCATCCCTCCAGGCTGAGCAGCTTGAGGGTAGTATTTCTGGCGAGAGCGTGACACAGTAATCTGGAAGGGTGGTCGTCGAGGGCGAGTCTTGGGCTTGCTAGATCCAGAAGTTGAAGACACGGTGCCTCTGTCAGTGCCAGTACTAATGGCATCACATCCGCCGGTCTGGATGCGCCGGCCGCCCTCAGAGCGTCCAAATTGCGCGCCCTTCTGATGGTCTCTCCCAAGCAGCCCGCGTCCAATCCGCCCAGTAAACACTTGGACACGTTCAGGGACCTCAGCTTGCAGTTAGGCTCCCTGGAGCATTGGGCAAATCGTTCTCATATTAGCTCATTGACGTATAATTTGATAAGGCAAAATTGATATTCGAGAGAAGAATTTTGTCGAGGAAGAAGAATTAAATAAAAAAAAAAAAAAAAAAA
>NW_006264071.1:236167-238713 GCF_000469605.1 Apis dorsata
GTGTTGAAAAGGGGCGGAGTGAAAGAAAAGAGACTCTTCACCGTATTCAGTGACACAATTGTATTCAAATCCTAACGAGGATCCACTCGAGTATTAATAATGGTATCGGTAATTGGAAGAATCTTGAACTCTCCTCGATACCAGAAGAAATAGAAAATTAGCATAGGAAAAGTGGGGCAATAATAATACGGGAGGGATTGACAAGAGTTTTCGTTACGCGTTCTATCTATTATAATTGAATTCGATCTCTAATTCGGGATTTCAGTTAACCTGACGATATAATATTCCACGAATAACGACCATATAATCGAAAAATCGTTAAAAAAAAAAATAATAATTTAGCATAACTCGAACGAAAGTTGAACAGATTTACCTGGTTGAAGGTAGAGAAGAGAGCAGACCGGAGAGCAAAGAGACGGAAGGATTTAATCAAAGCAACTGACAAGTCCAGTAATTACGCAAGATCGATGATTATACCGGTTGTAAGGTGGCGAGGATAGCCAGTATCTTTATTAATTGAACGCAGATAGACTTTTAATTAAATCTCGTTCCCGACAGATGAAGGGGCGGAAAAAAAAAAAAAAAAAAAAAGAAACGAACGAGGAAATTAAGATTGTTACAAAAATGGAGATCTGAGGTAAACGTAATTACGGGTACGGATAGTGAAATAACGGCGGCCTCGTCTCTGTTTAACGAGATCGATTCCGGAGAGTTGATTATTCGGCGGGTCGCTTGTAAATTGAACAGTCCCTCGATAAATCAGATCACCCATTAACACGTGTTTGCAATCCTTTACGCGATATTTGCTTAATTAACCGATACGTTTCATCATATTGTAAATGTATATATCGATAAAATTGAGTTGTTGAAAGCACGAGAATCGATAAATCCAAATGGAAAGGGAGTTCGTTCTACAAAGAATTCTACCCTTCGATTTTAGACTTTGAGTACTCGAAATAACATTGTATTAAAAAATAGAATATCGAAAATTACAAATATTGAAAATAGCAAGTAATGGGAATCGCAGATATTAAAAGTAGAATATTGGAGTATCAAGTATCGGTGATAGAATATTGAAAATCGCAAGGGTTGGAAAGGACATAGTACGATTGCGAATATTGGAAATCGCAGCTAATAGAAATCAATATTTCAAATTACAGAATTTAAAGTCAGATATATCCAAAAATCACAAATTTTTGCTGTATAAAATCTCGAGTCCTGTTTTACAAAGTACCCCTTTTCTTCATCATCCGTCGAAATTTTCATCTATAAGAGACGAGGAAATATATATTCGCGTTTTAATAGATACGATTGAAGAACTCGGATCGTCCGATCGTAAGATCAGAATTGCGGGTCTATTTAACGGTATCCACTTCTCGGAGGATATTTACTCGGGCTATTAACGCGATACAATATGGCAGCGACGGGGGTTGCAGCTAATGGCGCGCCTTTAATGGCGCCCGAGGAGTAAATCCGAGTGGGTTGGACGTATCTATCGCGGGGGAAAAAAATATAGCTCGCGAAACGGTACGTGCCGGCCGTGCTTTGAATCTTTCCCCGAGAATAAACATTTTATTCAGACCGTTCACCGGCAGAATAAGCTATTCGGCCAATAAAAGTGATACTTTAAATCAAAGCGCGCGCGCGTATCGGTTCTCTCCTCTTCGTTTCAACCGTGTATAATTCTTAACCGTGAAAACGCTCGTACTTGGTGAAAATAAACGGCCACCGTGGATCGGCCAATGGATCACTTTCACGACGTATTTCCTTTTTTTCTTCCTTCTTGCGCCAATTGATTCAGCTTTTCGAGTATTGCAGTGTGTTCGATAACATTCAGAGGGAACAATGGAACGAGGAGATTTTTAAACGGTTAAAAGGGGGCCGGTTCGCAGCACGGTTGGAACGAGTCTGGGTCGAAATTGGAACGCTTGGTAAATGAAATTTATTCAAATTACGAGGTAATCTTATCCAAACGAAGCTACGAATAATCCGGAATGAAAACTGGAGGCAGCCTGGTTGTAAGACAAGAGAAGGGAAGAGAACTCCTCGACGGAGGAGGAGGAGGAGGAGGAGATTTCTGTGGGGTGAGGAAGAGGGGAAAGGAGCAGGAATCGATGGACACACGTAATCCATTGTAACTCGTAAACAAGTTAATTGCACGCCAACTCGGAACTTGCTGTCCTCTCGCAGTTTCCTTTCAACTCCGTTCAAAGAAGATTGTCCGAAGTTCTCCGGGCTCGCGTACATCCAATACGACCGACGCCGTTAACGACGTTAACCGTGCCGCGTTTCGTGCGATACATTTCCGTCTCCTGTCCGTTTCCTCTTCCTCCATCGAATCCATGGAAACGAATCGAACTTCGTTACGAATTCAAATTTCGATCGGGCTTCGTAACGAATATATACGCGTTCGAACATTTCGAAAAATTGGAACAAGAGTGATTTTCTTTTTTTTCTTTTTTTTAAATCCAAATGTAAAAGAAAGAAGAATTATTATTTCGTCTTTTAAGTTAGTTTGTGTTATTTTTTTTTTTTTTTTTTTTTAA
>NW_006264071.1:238941-241911 GCF_000469605.1 Apis dorsata
GTCGCAGAATTCTTCGAGTAACTCTTTGAGCTCGCCACGCTCGAGTTATAGCGAATCGGAAATGCGGGAGGCACACGCGAAAGGACGTTTGCTAGACGCGCGTATGAATGGGTTGACGATATTTTTAATTAAAAACACAGAGCGGACCGTCAGACGAGTAAATTGGACCTCGCCGGGAAAAATATTTCCGAGATTATTTCTCCGTGCTTCTGCAGCGACTCGTTTGCCTTTTGAAAAATATATACATTTTCGTTAAATTCCATCGCCCACCTTTGTACACGATTGGAAATCATCGAACCGTGTATTAACGCCGATAAATACTATGGCGTTACAATATTATTGGCGTGAAATTTATATTCGAATAATTTTGAAAAAAAGAAGAAAAAAATAATTGAAATACTTGTCAATTTTCTTCCACAAATGTTATAAAAATTCATTTTTAACGAGAGAGATTAAAAACGATGGAATTTTTCCTCGATCTTCGCCAAAATATTTACAAATTCTAACAAATAATCGATATCGACAAATTGGCGTTAATTACGTTTGAACAATTTTTAAAAAAAGAATTACGAGACAAAGACCTCGGATAAATCTTCAGGGAGCGTGGAGACACAAACAAAAGAAAATTCCATGGGGTCGCTGTTATAATCTTCAAAAAAAGAAAAAAGTCACGCTGACAAAGGAAAAGAACAAAGGGAGCAAGCAGGGGTGTAAATTATTTCTCGCGTTTCAGGGTTGACGCGTGATAGTTTGTTCGTAAATGGAGAAACAATGAGCTTAAGGGCACACCCGGTCGACTTCCGTTTCGCCGCGTGTTCCGACGCGACGCGTATCGCGCGCGCTCGTAAACGGATTCATAAAGGGTGAGGAGGAGTGCTTTCTTTTCTGGCTGCCTTTTCATCAACCAAGCCACGGAACAAATGGTCCAGACCGCGGCCAATAATGGAAAAACACGGACACGCCGCCTGTCATCCCTTTTTTCTTTTTTTTTTACAACCATCTCAACCGACATTTCTGTTATCCCGTTTCCTCGCTTCCTACTTCCTCTTTTTTACGATCCCGTGTTCAAATCTCGATGACACGCGCGAAATCTGAACGGACTCTAAACGTTCGATTGTTGTTCTTTGACAGGAACCCTTCGCTTCTTTATAGAGAAGAACGTCTGTCGTTTAGAAAACTACGCGAAAACCACTTCTGTAATATCGAATTTATAATTTATGAAACTATATGATGTAATTATATGAGATATACAATCATTCGATATTGTTGAAATTATCTCATTCACGTTTCGAAAATCGATTTTCTAGATTTTTTTTTCTTTCTTTCTTCATACAGCGTGGAGAAAATATTAATCCTCTAGTATTAGAAAAATTCAACGAATCAAGATAACTCTGGATCTGAATTTTATCGCGTGTTCGCGAATTGTTGTTTAAATCGTACGATATTTGATACCACTCGTAATCAGAGATAGAAATAATAACCGTGTAATACTAAAAATTATATCGTTATAACGAGATTAAACTGGGAGATTAAAAAATACTGGTGGGTTTAAAAATTTCTCGTCGTCTGTAACACGGCAGTTTCCCGCGGGCATGCTCGATATTCGAAAAATCTTTGGTATCCGGTTTATAACGTTGCGCAAGGAAAACTGGCGACCGCGAGATTATTCGACGCGGTAACACCGCGGGAATTCCCATGAAATTTCCTCTCGCAGCTGGTCTGTTCGAATTATGATGCGAAACGTAGATGAAAGAATTCCATTGCGGGCCATGTAATGGAAATGCAAAGGCTGAAAGGGATTTTTGCGTGGTCGCATGTGCGTGAACAATGGACGATATCCAGCTGACGTGCAGGTGAGACTTGAAATTAACGCCCGACACGACGAATGCCGTGGGCAGGTGACAGAATTTTATTTTGAAATTCCATGGTCTCGATAAAACTCCATAAAGTTCCAACCAACACCGAGAACAGACGTACGAGACAATCCTTTGTCGATCGATTATTCCACCTTGTCTATTCTTCCTAATCCTGAGAGACGGTATTTTTTAGGAAATTTTTAGTAAGAAAAAAAAAAAAGAAAAAAATTTTCATCGAAGAATAGAGGAAAAGAACTTTTCCGATTCGACGATCGTTTTGCAAGAACGATGTTGACGAAATCTATTTTTCGACATACTTCAAATTTCGCGTCTAACAATCGTTCATCCTGAAAGGTGGCGCGCCCCCTTCGCGGAAACTTTCCAAGAAGTTCTTATAATTTCTTGAATGGCCACTCTCCACCGTCTCTTTAATTTCCATAACTCATTTACCGGATGTTCGAGAACCAATCTCGAAAACTTTCTTCAAGAGAACTCGTTGCAGCGGTTTCTATCAACGGCCTACAAACTTGTCCGATGATTGGGACTCAACTAACTATTTCCACCAATTTTCGGCTAAATGAAAACTGTAAAATTTATTTTCCTTTCGCTCAAGTATTAATAACTTCAAAATAATAATCCTTTTCGAAACTATCAAACGTGACGTCACGTTTTAAACTAAATTCCATCTTTTTTTAAAAATATAATTCACTCAACAATGATTAAAAAACCATTTCACACACGATAAAATAAAATACATCGTATACATCATCACATAATATAAAAATATAACAACGTTAATTCTGAATCTTACAGCGTTAGTGATACAAAATCAAGCTTGTGATCCATCTCGTGGATCACACGATACGTAATCCTCACCTGATGGCGTTGAAGATCTCGTGGAAGCCAGTTCCTTGATGGCTGCTGACGTCGCAAGTGGGTAACGGGTGCAGAAGCGGCAACCGATGACAAAGTACGCTATCGCTGTTCCTCTTGCTGCTTCCGTTACTGTCTCTGTCCCTGTCGTTCTGCGGCAGCGGTCCGTTTCCGGTGGCGGGCGCGGGACCAAGGCCAAGCCCGAGGGGAAGCCGCGGAAGGGTGGCTGGCCTCGTTAAGC
>NW_006264071.1:242127-252250 GCF_000469605.1 Apis dorsata
CTGGGCAGGGACGAGTAACACCGATTTAAGGGTAGCGTGCCAAGGGTACTGGACGCGCATCCGCTGCTTCCGGATCCGGACCCCGAACCTGCGATGCAATTGTATGAATCTTCTTAGCATGAATCGAATTAATCGTTTTAAATTTCTCGTCGAAGTATATTTTATATCATTTAAAAATTTGAATAAATATTTTTGGAATAAAAATGAGATTAAAGAGAATTGAAATTTTTAGTAACAGAGATTGCATATTCTTTGTATTTTTTTTCCAGATTCCAGGGATGTAGATATTCGTGTTTAAAATTTAACGTTTAAAAATTAGGAAAAATTAAAATCGCTGTAATTCCGAAGATAGCAATTCTTGGTTAATGGACGAATAATCGTTAAAACTGTGGAATTTGTACTTTAAAACTTCATCTCTTTCATTTATCCCGATACGACTTCCGGTTCTTGAGATGTCCGGTAAAAAAAAAAAAAGGGTAATTTTTAATCGTTGTAACTTCAAGGATAATTAATCCTTCCAATGAATTATTGGAACGATTAAAGAAATCGTATCCTTTAAAACATTTTTTGATTTATCTCGATACAACTTTCTGTTCCTGAGATATCATTGTGTAAAGAAAAAGATAATTTTTTAAATCCTTTGCTATCTTTGTTCTTGGATCTCACTGATCTCACTAGTCCAAGTATCGGAATATGCAATTCTTGGAAGATTTCATAATTTTCGTACTATGTTAAACGCTGAAAGTTTTGAGTCCTTATATATCAAAAAATAACTTCAATGATACGATTTCCTCCATTTCCCGAATAGATTTTGATCGTAATAAAATTTTAATATATTCTCACGTTTTTCATATAAAAAAAGCTCGAAATGTTGTTTCAATATTGCTGAGATATAAAGTATACAATCGCATTCAACATTAATATTTTACATGTTATACAACACATTTTTCATAATCCGGACGACAATTTTATTAAATACGTGGTTTTCAAGTGTCTCTGACGTGTGTGTTATATTACAATCCTCCGGAATCGGGACATCCGTCCGTTTCCACCTTTAAATTTCAGCCTTCAAAGCGATGCTGAAGTAATTTGTACTTAAATTAGTCTCGCGAGAAAACTCGTAAGATTGCGTGACTCTGCATAAAGTCCTCGCGACGACTGGATTAAACGAGACACATTGGGTGTTTAAGCGAGTTCTGGCCCGAGTTTACTGCCAGTAAAGCTTCTGGCCCCGTGGAATTAATATAAACGAAGCGTATAAGCGAGAAGGGTAACGTTGGTTGGCTACTGTATTGCCGGTTCGTAAAGTAAGCGACAGACTCGAATCCGGACAGGAAGTGGTTACGAAGGGAACTTTATTAAGGGCTCTCCTCCTCCTCCTTCTCCTCCTCCTCCTCCTTCTCCTCCTCCTCCTCCTCCGCCTCGTGCTCGAACGCTTCGTAAGATAATGGCTTCAATGACGAACGATGCGTCACACGAGTGCAATGCACTGCTAAATAAACCGCGATGCAAGTGTGACGTGAATTATTAGGGAGAGGCATCGACCGATTTCGCCGGACTTACGCGCCTCGCGTGCGCGCCGCTTCTTTTCTAAATTTATTAAAATTTCAGCTTCTGGACAGGGAAAATAATTAATTCTAATGTTTCGTTGTATTATTTTTCAGATTGAGAACACTTGCAACATCTCGCTCGCATTCTTGTGGATTTTCGTGGATCTATCCGCGCACATATGTTAGCATCGCAAGTTGCAGTGTTGGTAATAAAAGTATATTCCGGTATATATAAGCGGTCGGACGTGTGTTTTACGGCAACCTCATCCCGCTGATCGTATTATCACGAATGGTGGAGAAACTTTATCGCGAACGAGATACGCAACAGCTCGTGCTCGGAAAAAATATAAAACGTTTTACGAGCAAGTTATGCAGGAAAAGCCCGCATCTCGAAAGAATTTATAAAGTCTGTGTCGAGTGATAAAATTTTACAGAATTCGCAGGTTATATCTCGAAAGTCTCGATAAGGATCCGAGTCTCGATGCGATACGACTGAACACGTTTCTAAAGGGAAGATTCTACGTTTAATCTCGTCAAAGACGAGAGATGGAATCGTAGCCGTGCGTGAAATTACTAAATTCCTCTTTGAACTCTTGTTCGAAAACCAGATCTCCAAGACAGGTATCTCGATACTTTGATTAATTCTTCATTTAAGAAGTACGATAATTTTCAACAAATCGAATTAGGAGTTATATCGGGGATTAGAATTTTACAGAAATTTGCCCGTTAGCCGATATTTAATTGGCTCGAGAATAAGTGAAAATCGCGGCAATATTTCCCTTTATGAGTGTTCTGTTTGGCGCGGGCCGAAGGGAAATGAAAAGCGCCGCTTCGAGCCAGGAAATGAAACTCGTCGCTAGGGAAACTTCTAGCTAGGAATTGCCGCAACTGTCATCCTCGTTACTCTCGACTATCGCTCCACGGTGGAACAATTAGCAACGACAGGGGCGGTAAGTAGCCCGGGCAATAAGCAACCGCGAAACGCCCATGGGATTCGTTACTCTTTTAACACTTTGCGAGCGAACGTTGTGCGCTAGATCATTCGTACGACCATTTGAACCGGCTCTCAGGAAAGTTAAATGGGTTGGTGTATTTTCGAGACGTCAAATGAATTCGTAACGAAGCTTTAGACAAATATTATTCGAAGTCCGATCTTATTATTATTTCCATTTTCCGATTCTGTTCTGGGGAAAAAATTAATTTTTCCTACAATTCGTACGGGTTTTGCTAATTAATACTTAACACATTCGATACTGGATGATATCGAAATGGAATATGGCAGAAGGTAATATAAAAAATTTGCCAGATATCCAGGCTTTTCGTTCGCATAAATGTTCACCGGTATCGGTTTTACAATTTTGTGCTTATCAAAAATCTATCAGGGGATTTATTTCGATTTTTGACGTCGCAGTGAACGTGTTAAAAAATGTTTAAAGAATCTCAAACGGGGAAACGTTTCAGATACGGAAACAGCTATCGATCAAGTTAACTCTCTCGTTCCCCTTCAAAGAGAATTCTTCTTGTTCACGCATGGCAAAACTATCGACGTACACACGTTACGTACGTGTCGCAAGACATACCGCTTCTTTCTCGTCTCTTCCATGATCCACAATCTAAATCTGGAGGCAACCATCTTTTTTGCAAGATTTTTCAGAATGGCAGTACCCGTTTAGCCAGAAAGACACCTTTTTACCTCTTGACGAATCGTTTTAACACGGCGACAATCGCCGAGCTCGTATCGAGCTCGCTGTTTTTATCGCGAGAGCAACGACGACGAATTTACGTTGGCTCGTACGCCAAACCCTCCCCCCCCCTCTCTCCGTGCAAAAACCATTTCCCGTTCCAAAGCATCGTAATGGCCGTTTCCATCGGCCACGGTACATTGGATACGGAACGTTCCTCCCTCGTTCAGAGCCGATTTAATTCCGCTTCGAATCTCCTAGGCACGATCGAATCCGCTCGAATACTCATTTCTCGGGAGTTCGTTTAAACCCCACTCGTTCCCCTAGATAGACTTATTATTTCAGGGAACCGATTCCTATTTCTATTCCAGATCCTTATTTTCTTTTCTTAATTTCCTTCTTCTCCTCTCTTTTTTTTTTTTTTTGTATTATCTCTTGTTTCGTACACGTTGTTTCATATTCCCTTTATTAAGCTCGATTTTTAAAAAAAGAAATTCCATCAAAAGGGAAATTATTAAAGAAACCTTTCCTTCGGAATCCCTTTCGTTATCGATGCGCCAAGAAAAATGGAACGTAGAACATTTTGAATAATCGAACGCGAGGAGAAACGAGCTCGGTTAGGTTTCACGTCGACAACGTTCTCGGCTGTCTTTACTCGAGTTTTTTTCTTTCCTTTTTTTTTTTGCGCGCGCGCTCGTCTCCGGTTACGCGCGTCGAGACGCGTGCAGACGCGGATACGGTCGCGTGTCCGTCGCATGGATTAATTACACGGAGAGAACCCGTTGAAATTGCGCGAGAATCAGTCGCCGCACACGAATCTGAGATGGTCGAGGATGAAAAGTAAATCGAAACTGGAATCGAAAACAGATCGTTGACAGGTTTTCTCAGAAGAGAATACGAAAGAGAAGTGTTGCGTAACAACACTTTCGCTCAAGTGAATATTCCACGGTGTCGATAAAGCGGAATAAAAGAGGATAGAAATAACAACCGTAATCCGATACGTTACACTTTTAAAAGACCGAGTCTAGCCACTAAAAGAAACAAAAGAAGCAAAAGAAAAAGAAAGAAAGAAAAACCTAGTTACGAAATAGAATAGATAATGAGTCCTTTTCGCGTTATTTCGAGTTGAAAAATGAAAGCATAGCTCGAGTCGACTCGATAAGTTTGAGGACAAGTCTCGTTAAAAAAAGAAGCCGTGTCGTTTCCAGTATCGTTCCAGATCAAACGAAACGGAAGCGTTTAATATAATACGCTATGAAGGAGTCGCGAGAGCAAACATCCAACTATCCTTGACGCGAGGGATGCAGTAACGGTTCGTTGTTGTTCTTCGACGATGTCGAGTGTTAACTGTTCCGACCGAGGAGCCCCAAGTTCTTCGAGTTACCAACTGTTTATAGTATAGCTGGTAGCCCAGCCAGGATCGATCCGCAGCGAATTCGTTACGTTGGAAGAGGTCACGTTTTCCCGATAACGGTGGTGCTTTATTAACTTTTCGAGTTTCGTTTCGCGTTTAATATATTCGAAGGATCGTAAATCTACCCTCCCCTCCTCCTCCTCCTCTTCTCTCCGCTCGAGAGATAGACTCGAATTTCTCGCTGGACAATCGAAAGTTGCGAATCCATTGCGATCTGCAGAACACAGTTTTCAACTTTTCGGTTGAGAAAGTCGCAGAAAGCGATGGACCAAGTGGAGGAGGGGGAGAGATCCGAGGGGAGATCCGATTTCCAAGTGGAGTAGCAGTGCGCTTTCCGCGGGGCGTCGCCACTATTTCACTAAATAACCACTTAAGACGGATAATGGAGGCATACGCGCGTATTAAGGGCTTCCATTCCAGCCAGGGGAGGGGAGGGAAACTGGAGCTTGACCCAAATTATCAAAGAACATTACGGGTTCCCGTTGCATCTAAATTCATTCGCGCGCTCGTGCCGCGCTGAACAAGCGGAACGGCAAAGAGAATAATAAACGGGCCGGAGCGCATCTTCTTCTCCCATCTGCCGGGCGAGTTTCATTCTTTCCCTCTCGGATTTCATTAAAGAAGTGGAGAGAATAGGTCGCCGCGACCCGGCCAGGATAATTACGTAATTCGTTAAAAAAAGAAGAAGGGAGGAAAATTTAGACGAAGACTTTTGGGAGAAACAAAGGCGAAATATTTTTTTCCTGCGATTTATAATTTTTTCTCGCCTTTCGTGATTCGTGAGAAATTATTATTTCTCTACAATTATCGACGACGAAGAGATTCAATTTCTTCGAATCGATTTCGTTCTTGCTCGAAGCGAATTACGTTTCATACCATTTCCCATTGAAGGAAAACCAATGGTCACTATCCCTACGTAGACCAGAGTTTTGCAAAGATCTATTTTCCGATCGGATCGATCGAGAACCAGACTTTTCTAATCACGTTACGAAAAATCTTCCCTAATACGAGTCGATCGATCCTCTGTAACGTACGAGTAGAGAAATACGAGTAGAAATCTGGAAGTAGTCGCAGGGACTCGGGGAACTTTAGCTTTCGATCTTATTGGATTAACCATTGACAATTTTATCCGGATAAGAGAGGAAGGAGAGATTTCGAAATTCGTCGATCCTTGGACTCGTCGACAAATAGTTTTCTTATTTTCTTCTTCTTCTTCTTTTTTCCGCCGAGATACAAATTATTCTTAAATATTTTACAGCTCACGTAGCTTTCTCGTTCGTTGCCTGTTATCGGGCGTTAGAGCATCGAGTTAGGGAACCGGGACAGAAGCGGATTGATTAGAATCCCGTAACGGAGGCAAATAGGCGTGCTCGGCTCGAGGCCAGCCTTTATTGAGATCCAAGAGAGAGAGAAAGAGAGAGAGAGAGATTGGCGCTCGCTTGGTGCGGACGTGCCCGCCGGCGATTCGCTCCTCTCGTTCGAAGAGGAAAGACCTGGAAAGGAAGGAAGACGGTTGATACTTGTGCGGATATACATATACACAAGCGCAATTTTGAATCGGAAGGGAATTCTCGAAGGGAGCTCGGGGTTAATCGCGTCTGGAATCGCTGTGAGAACGGCTGATAAAAACGGTTGATATCGCGATGTTTCAGAATTGCAAGCTGAAATTGTTCATCCGGAGGGATAGATAGATAGAGAGAGAAAGAGAATTGGAAAATGAATGGATTGTGAACACGCGAGATAGTTTATGTAACGGAGATTGGATTATCATAATTGTCTCTGAACCGCGGGATAGAATTATGCAATATCATTTACCAAGATTTCTGGTGGGTATCTGATTATTATCGGGGATCGATTGGCTTTTACGAGAATGGATTCGAAAGCTAGTCGTCGTATTGAAATTGCATCGCAATTTGCGTCCATCGCTTCCAATTTTTCCACCGCTTGAAAACAAGATTTTCTCTCACGAGTTTCGATTATTTTTTTTTTTTTTCTTTTATATACATATATATATATTTTGACGAGTACACGAGCGATCGTTCAGCTGGAAATGATATGCACAGATTCCTTTTGGATAGCAAAACGGGGCGCGAGCAAAACGAATATTTTCTCTTCGGTGAACCGTTTCGGTGTCGTTTCTCGGCGTCACGCGTATTTTCCCTTTCGCATCCGGTTCCGTAGCTATCGAAAAAGAGGGGGGGGGAAATAGGGGAAGAAAAGGATAAATCGATGAATCCTCTGGAGGAGCCGCCGAGCGAAAGATTTGATTTGTCTATGGGGTTGGTTATAGACACGGCGTCGCCGCCTCGGGAAAAAGATTGCCTTCGATTCGATGCTGGAAGAGGTGGAGAGGAGGGAACGGAGGGATCTTGAGGGACTGCTTTCAGACCAGTCAGAAGTAAACTCGATCTTCCTGTTATCCGTTTAAAGAAAATGGGGGAATGATCGAAAGACTTGGAGTGTCTTCGAATGAAAAAAGATTCCTTCCTTCGACTCGTTCGAAACCTTTACCTTTTCGTCGAAATTCTACGAAACGAACCACTATATATACTATACCACGATTCGCAATGGAGGAAGAAACACAACTACGCAACCACCGATCCCCTTCGAGAGACGATCGATCGATAATTTCCTCGAGATCTCGTTTTCTTCGTCGTCGAGGGGCGTTCTATCCCGTCCTGGCGACGAGAGGGTTGCCCTAGGTTGTTTGTAATTACCGTAGCTGCGAACGAGTAACACACCAGGAGCAGACCGTGTACACGGTCGGGTGTTTGCCGATACATCGGTCGTGACGATAACATCAACCGCGAGACGAGCGTTTGTCTGGGGCAACGAGACACGAGATAGGTGGCGAGAATCGTTCGAGGGATGCGGAATGGCCGTGTGAAGCGAGAGAGCACGGTTGTGCTTCCAAGCCGAATGTTTGCTCTATGCGTTTATCGCGGGATTATGCGCGTCTCGAGAAATTACGGGGGAGTAAATCGTGAGAGCATAGATTTTTCACGGATATTTGATATAGATAAATTTGCGAGATTGAGTATGTGAAATTTAAAATTTTTTTTATCCTTCCAGTTTTATCAACAGATTCTTATCGAAGATTATCCTACGTATACCTTCACGATGTATCGATACGATTCAGAGAACAATTCAATAATGCAAAGTGAAATCTATATATCTATTCTTGCGGATCTTCGAAGCACGAGCAACTATTCCGATACGGGATACGACTCTAAAGGTATTCCCAAAATGGCCTCGTTGAGGCTATTCATGCATGTGCATGAGGAAGACAGAGAGAGAGAGAGAGATAGGGAGAGAGAGTGGAGGAGATCGAGGGATATGGGGAGGCGAGGGTTGGAGGAAGACGTTAAGGGGCTGTTAAGGGAGAAGGTTTGGACAGGACGTAACAAAGGGGCAGATGATTAATACGTTATTTGGGAGCGGAAATTCACTTGGAAAGTGTCGTTTGCACGGTGCTCCGCGTATAAACCGAGCGAGGAGGGGCCGCTGTTCATCTTCCTCGAGAGAAGAACGAAGGGTTGTTATCATTCCTAGGGAAACGGGCCACCCCGATTCAAGCCTCGTGCAAACTGATTTTTCTTTTTTCTTTTTTTTCTTTCTTCCTTTCTCCTCCTGGTTGTGCAAACACCGAGATAGAGAATATCTGTGTCGAAGGGGAAGGACTCGAGACGGATTCGTGGAGGGATCAGGAATTTCTCTCTCTCTCTTTCTGTTGGAAAGTTTATTCTAGCCCAATCGAATCGTTTACTTACATAGAGAATTTCGCCGCAATGTATTCGTATATACAACTCTGATACGATCCTCGATCGTTCGACTTTTGCCCGATATTTTCCTCCCTCTCTCCTCTTTCATTCTCGAGAATGCTCATTACTCCGTCGTTTTAATCGAATTGCGACCGAGAATTTTTATACCATTCCTAGCGTTTTGTTTGCAGAAGAATCCGATGGAACAAGGAAAACCGATCTTCCACGACTCGAGAAGAATTTCGAGAAGGACGAAACTAATTCCAACGCAAATTAGAACAACCGTTGTAGTAGCGTTAGTAATCCGAGATAAATCGTGATATAAGAGAAACTCTCTCCGTCTGTCTCTCTCTTTCTCTCGGTTTATGAGAAGAGAATAGGCAGACGCGTTGAAAGTTGATCCCACGCGTGTATTACGTGCAAAATGGCGCTTGTGAAGTTTGTACAAAAGGGTTGTCAAGTTTCGTGCTCAAGTTCGATGGAAAACGCCGCTGGAACTTCACCGCAGCCCGATTTCCGCCTGCTCTAATTCCAACTTTCTAATTCCGTGGCCGGTTAATGGGCGCACACTCGCGGACAATTAACTCGTTTCTGGTTCGCGTTTCCCGAAAGGATTTTCTGGCGCTTTCATTATTGTCTCGATGATTTTTTTTTTTTAGAAAACGAGGTCAAAAATTCTGGAACGAATCAATCTCGATAGAGTGGCACTTTGCCCGGCAATGTTATCGTACTCAACACTTTATGTCGATCTTCGCCGATGTTGCTCGCCTCTTCTCGACAACCCTTGTTGAGCCAATATTCGAGTTCCCATTTTAGATCAATGGTATCTTCGTCATTAGCTTTAAACTGGGCATCTTAAATTGAATATAACGAAGAAATTTAATATTTTGAACTTATGATATAAATTTTATTTATGAAAGTTAGAAAAATTCTGGATACTTGATTTAATAGAAAAAACGAAGAATTATCTTTTTCAGATAAACGAGCAATTTAAAATTACCGATATATTTGCAGATTTACTACATTTTTTTACAATAATTCGCAATTTAATTCGTCGAATCTGAGAGTATTCGCATTCGTTTTCAATAATTGCAAAATTGGGATCAATTTTGACAAAGATTAACCCTGTCCTCGAATCACCTCGAATCCATCGATCTATTTCACGCATTTGGCGTTTAGGCGTTTCTAACTCGACAACCGCGTCGCGTTAGGTTTCATCTAAGTGCATCAGGATCGCAATAAATCTCGATGCAGCGTGTCGGCGCGCTATCATGCAGATTGGCCTTAATGGCGGCCGATAGTGGATCGCGTTTAACGCGAAGTGGCGCGTATCAAAATTTAAAATAGCAACATCCCCTCTCCCCTTTTTTTTCCAACGTGGAAACGGGTCGAATCGGTCGATTAAACAACGACGAGGGGTGGAAAACGTTTAACCCGCGTGATCGTTAATTCGGCTCGTCTTAAGCCCCGGAAGTTTGTTAAGCTCACGCTCGTTGATCGAGTGACGAAAGAACCATGCTTCGTCAACTTTCTAAGCTTGATCAATCTCCTCGCACGCTCGCAGGATAAGTCGAGATCGATAATACGAGAATATCCATGGATCGCGAGATTTTTAAATTTCTTTTTTTTACCGACACTTATTATTAAATGCTCGACCGTATTAATATCGCGGATGAATGTCGGCTCAACGTTTCTATTTTTTTTTTTTTTTTTTTT
>NW_006264071.1:252482-255064 GCF_000469605.1 Apis dorsata
GTGCAAACGAACCGTCGAATGTCGGAAATTAAAAGAGACAGGAACGAAACTCCGACCGTGTAAGCATTCCCGCTATTTTTGGAATTTTACGATCTACAGCGTTCAACTGTGCAATAATAGTCGAGAATGGGAACGAGTGGTCGAAAATAAAAAAAAAAAAAAAAGAAGAAGCAAAAAAATAAATAAATAAAAAAAGAGAAGAGAAATAAAACAAAACGGCAAGGTTTTACCCATACTGATTCCAGAGCTGGACGGATCCTCGTTCTTGGCGCCCCAACTTCCGGCCAAATTGAGCGCGAGCAAAGGCCTCTCCTTGAGGAGCTCGGCGACCGAGGCCAGTCCCTCGCATCCGCATCCCAAATGGGGCAAGTGAAGCGCCTGCACTTGAACGCAGTCACGAAGAGCATCGCAGACCCTGGACACTTGCTCGCCGGACAGATTCATGTCGAGGACCAACCGTGCCAGGCTGGTTGACGCGTGACTCAGGCCACGGCAAAGGGCGTTCACCACGCACTCCAATCTGGAACACAAGCGACGGTGGAAGGGAAGGGATAAATTCGCCTCTGCCCGTTTACGAACAGCGTGAATTCGTTCAGGCCGAGAGCTCGTTGCTCCCCATTCGAAACACCGGGATTGGCCTCGAATCATTTGCTCATTCGATTTACCCACTGTTTGTGACCCGAAATCATTCTCATTTACCCACGGACGTGGAAACGCGGATACGAATGGGGGATTAAACAGCCGTGTTGTAAACGGTCACTTGGCCACCAGGGGTAATCGGCGAAACGTGTCCCTATGGTTATCCCCTTGATATATATATATATATACACATACACACACACACATATATATATATATATTCCTTTTTAGAAGACTTACTCGGTTGTGTTAAGGAAACGTTGCAGTTTTCGTGCCAACGTTTCGCAAGCATTGCAGTTTCCTTCATCAGTGGCTGCTTGACACACTGCTACCAATACACTGCCGGCAACTGCAGTGTTTGCGAAATGTCAGCAAAGAAGCCGAAAATATGGCCTCGAGTAGGGGATACCGTTCCAGTTTTTCAAGCGGGAGCCGGAGTAATTAAAAGTCAACAGACCAACGTCGAATTTTTTAAAATGAGCGTATCTTCTCGAAAAGTAGTATACATATTTCCTCGTCGATTCGATAGCGCGATGAATTGGATACGTACGCGAAAACTTGAGCAATCGATCGATTTCAGCCTTGTACGCGTTGTTTATGGATTCGTGCATGTGTAACGCCTCGCTTCCTCCGTATACATCCGCCCATTATTTCGAGAGACTGTGCGCATACACGCGTGTGCAACAGTTACGCGAAAGCTACCGATGTTTCTCAAGGGGAACTTGAAACGAGTATTTTGGATTTCCTCCAAAATTACGCAGAGGAGGGGGAAAGAATGTAAGAATTTTTACGAGAAGCGAGCATAGCTGAGAGAGACGCGTTTCTGAAAAAAAAAAAAAATAAAAAAGAAAGAAATTTTATCTCGCATAATGTTCCATTTACGAACGATACGATGGACGAGGAACCAGTGATGGATCGCTGCAAATAAGGCAGGCTGGGCGTATGTACATATTCATGAACAATTATTTGGCAAACAAAGCTTCGTTTTTAATTACGCGATATATATGGAATTAAAATAAAGTGCTCTGTGTTTTCTAAGTTAATTAAAATATCCAACGCTACATTACTGCTCTGGAGTAATTCTGTTTAATGATCAAATAAATCTGATAATTACGCGACGCGTATATTAAAATGTAAATAGAATATTAAAATTAAAAAAAAAGAAAAAAGGAAACGAACGTGAAAAAAACGTGACGAACAAATGTATTTTTACTCATCGATGATAAATTAGTTGATTAATAAAATACCTTTACTTTTAATTTGCTGATTCGAATTTATGATTCGCTCGACGAGTAGATCGAGAGCGTGTCTGACCAATCATACGTGCTATCACTTGCAGCTATTGATAGCTCCAAATATTCCGACAGCTGTCAGTCAACGTTATCACAGACCGTGCACCTGATCTCGGCCGAAATTTTGATATTCGTTAACGTCATCCAATGCTAGATTGCTAGATTTTCAGCAATTTATCGAGAACAATATCACTTAATATTCAAAATGGCATCCAAATGGGGAAAAAAATTCCAAGAATTATTTCAGTCCAGCTTTTCCATTCATGTTGTACATCATCGAATTTACGTAAACTCGATTTCTCGACGTTAAAAAAAAAAAAAAGAAAAAAGACATTTAAGCTTGTACATCCCTCACGCGAAAATTAATTCCTTCGAGCTGAATCGAAATTTTCTTCTTTGCAAATTTCAATTGTACCGAGCGAGGGAGCAAAACCGCTCGAAATGGGGGTGAAGCGGCGAAAATGAAATTGCACGACAATCGAGAGGGAGTAGAACAAGCCGTGAATGCGGCCTCTTTCGAGCACCCGGGACTCGTGTTTCCTTTCCGCTCGATGCACTCTCCGACGCTGCTGAATAACCGGATGACTCCTCGTCGTCGACTCGGCGGTATCTCTTCGATCTATCGATCGAAGGCTGCCGTTCTTTGTGGCG
>NW_006264071.1:255339-262243 GCF_000469605.1 Apis dorsata
AACGCTCCTTGTTTCTATCTCGCAAGGAGTGGAGGGGAGGTGACGGGTAAAGGAAGGGGCGAAACACTTTCTCGACGCGCGACGATGAGCTCGAAAATGTCCCGCCTCCGGGCAAATGGTGGTTAAACGTCTTTTCGCAGGAGGCGTACGCGTTTTTCACGTGGAATTCTTCTTCGATATTTCGGTCGAACGTTTGGAAACAATCTTCAAAGTAGATATGGAGAAAAGAGAGAGAGATGAAAAATGGGACGGCGAGAGTCAAAACACAGAGCGAAAATTGGAAAATAAAAGAGATGGGGAAGGAATGGAACTCGAAGAAGACTTTGTTTAGGGATCTGTAATCGGAGAAATTGGATCGGAGGAGCCGAAACGAGACGAGAGATCAAGGGAGCCGGGGAATTTGATTGTGAATTGTAGCCAAGTTTTTCACGTTAAACGTCAAAGCGTTTCGTCGTGGCTAAGTTTTTCCTCTGCGGGAGGAAAGATTATGAATCGGCGCAAACTCTCGCGAAAAAGAACTCTTCGAGAAGTTTCAAAGAGACAAAGGAGGGGGAAAAAGGGAAAGAAGCAGAAGGAATCGCGAGGGGGACAGTTGAAGAGGAAGAGGAAGAGGAGACCTCCGCGGTCGAGATTGAAAAGAACGGAGAAGCGGTACGCGATCCGCAATGCAATCCGGGCGAGGGAGAAGCGGAGGAGGGAGGCGAAATCCGAAAGAAAGAAGTTGAAAGGAAGGGAGATTCGAGGAGCGACACAGAGAGAGAGAGAGAATAAAGTGGAAGGAGAGACAGAGAAAATTCAAAGTGCAGCGTCGTCGTCCTCTTTAATTCTTCGCCACGGGCCACGAAAACCGACTTCGTGAACAACCTTCGCGAAAAGGGACGAGGAGGGGGAGAGAAAAATCCGCCCCGGCATATTGTTCCGCCACTTTCTCGACTTTTCCTCCGCCGCGACTTTATGCAGTCGTGATTCACAACCCCTCTCGACGGCCGCCGCTCATTGTTACCCCGCTCTTGTTGCCGCGTTTGCTCGCGGCCCGGTTCTCGTGCTCGCCGTGCTTTGAATATCGAGTGCCGTGGCCCTTTTCGCAACGGAGCCACGCGTGAAGAACCCAGTCTTCAAAGACGGTGGATACGTTGTTCGCGGAAGAACATCCTCGAGAGTTTCATTGCTCTCGAATTTTTTTGCTTTTTGGGGGAGGGAAAGAACATGCCGGAGAATTGATAATTTCCCAAGAGCCGCGTCACGGAACAGAGAAACGTTATTCATCTTCCGACGTGGTCGCTACACGTGCAATTTTTCAGAATCATAATTCTCTCCTCTTCGACCTTTGCCGGCGATTGAAAGGGAAAACAGATTGGAGACAGCTTTTCGAGTCGAGGGGGTTGGGCACGAAGCGAAGGTTATTCGAGAATTTATCGTTGCATCGTTGCAATTGCGATTGCTTTTCATCGGGTCTCGATCTCTTTTCATCGAGGCGGCTTATGCTCGTTCCCTCGCAAAAAAATGCGAGAAAGCAGGCCACCTGACACCTGCCCTCGTACAAACCGTGCGCGCGCGCACGGAGGAAAAACCGGAACGGTTATGCAAATGGGAGAGGACTCGAAGCATCGACACCCTCCGCGTATATTCATCCGTGCTCAGCTCGTTGGATAAACACGTTCTTTTTCCCCATCCTCGAAAACCACCACCAGGGTAAAATGTCTTCTTCGCCGTTCCACGCGAGAGCAAAGTAAACTTTTTAATTTATCTTCCGACCTTACACGCTGTACGAGAGAGAAATTTTACCGAGAAGAGAAATTAACCGAGAAGACGTTTCGTTGCAGACGTTCGACGATCACCGTAAAGAAGCGTAAATTGGTTCGAGCTTGTTCCTTTTTAAAAAAGCCGTAGTTTTTCATCGATGAGAAATATTCATGCTGCTGGAATTTTTTAAATTTCCCTGTGACAAATATAACTTGTTCGAACTTCTCGCGTTACAGAGTAAATATATTCGTTATTAATAGTTGGTTATTAATAGTTAGTAAATATTTCTTCTTGTTTAAACAGTCTCTTGCTTCCCCCCTCCGAGTTAAAAAGCGATCTGTTCGTTCGTATCTCTCTTTTTCTTTACTTCTCGAAACTTTTTTAATCCACTTTTCTGACGTTGCTCGACGTTCACGCAAACAACCCGACGTTTTTTCCCCCTGTCGCCTTAACGAATATTCCACCGCTGTCCCCCCTCGGGAATTTTCCTTGGTGCATACGTTTCCTCCTTGAACTTCGACTTCGAAATCGCGTGCCTCCGAAGAAACATTTTATAAAATGTTATCCATCTCCGATTTCTCGCGACACGTGAATTAATAATAATAAGAGATCAACGGTACTCACCTATCGTGGGCAGCTTCCTCGAGACAAGTGATAACCAGTTCAAAGTCGTTCAATTTCTTCTTGCCGAGGACGCTCTTCAAATGGCCGGCCAGTTTTTGCGCCTCGTCCGCGGGGAACTCTTGTCCAAGAAGGGACGTGATCCTCACGAGCTTCACGCTCTCGTTCCCGGCCAAGGCCTCGAAAAAGTCGTCCAGATATCTCGGATCGGAGCCCCTCTCCACCTGGAACACGACCTCGAGGGCCTCGAGGGTGCACGCCGCGCTCTCGAGGATCCTTGCCCACCCTTCCAGCTCGAGGGGGGAAGTGTGGACCAGAGGAGCCGGTGGCCTCTCGTTCGGCGCAGGGCCGAAGCCGGGCCCAGCGCCGACCAGTCTGCACACGGCGGAGATGTTTCCGTCCGAGGCGCCGGCTGCCTTCAACAGCGAGAACACGGCCCTTGGCGGCACCTCCAACGGGCACAATTGGTTCAATATCAGATGCGTCTTGGGGCCCAACAGGCCGGCCAAGTGGCTGATGATCCCCGACGGCAGGCCCTCCAACTCTCTTCGAAGTATGTTCGCGTACTGGGCGACGGAGGTCAAGTAGTAGGCCGCCAGGAATTCGGCCACGGCCGTGTGAATGGGGGTGTACAGGTCAGGTTTTCGCCGTTGGCCGAACGTCAATCCCTTGGTGAGGAAGCCCAACCTGGTCACCTCGATTCCTCCGCCCCGTGCGCGAAGCTCGGCCTCCGTGTAGCAACACCTGCCTTCCCTGAGCGCGGCCAACGACACCTTACCGAAGTCTTCCAATCGTTTCCTGCAATGGCCCGGGATCTCCTCGTTGTAAGGGACAGGAGGATCCAGGCTTCGCTTCACGATGCACTTAACCGCGGCTTGAACCAGCGCGCTGGTCTCCGTTGGCAAGCTTCCAGAGTCCTGCGGACCGAGAGAGATTTAAAATTCCTCTTTATTTTTCTTTCTTTTCTTCTTCTTGAAACAACAACAGGAAAGGCGATAAATTGGGAAAGAACGAGATCGATAAAACGTCTGGATATATAAATACCTGGTAGAGGCAGCAGAGCATAATCCAACCGAGAGGGTGCTGACCGAGCTGTTTGACGGTCTGGGGTTGCACGTTTAACGCTTCGAGGAACTCGCAAGCCTTCTCCGCTATGTCGTTGTGGATGAAATACGCGACGCAGAGCCTCTCGACGTGGGGCCACTCCAGCCCGGCCAAATGGATCCTTCTTTGGACGAGGGGCGAGAGCATGGCCCAGTTGCCGGCCGAGCACGTGACCAGGATCCTCGCGTCCGGGAACAAACGTCCCTCCAGAAGGTCTACCGCGCCTGCAAGGGACGCTCTACCGCCCACGCACTCGTCGTACCCGTCCAGGATGAACAGCACGCGATCCTCCATTAGGTGGAGCGTCCGCCACACCTGAGCGATGGCGTCGCCGATGGCGGCCGTCCTCGGGAATAATTCCCGCGCCAGGTAATTGAGCACGGGGCTGCCGCGTAGCTCGCGCAACGGGACGATGAAGGCCAGAGCCGGGCCATCGCCTTGGATCGCCCACTGGTGAAGGAGGCGGAGGCAGAGGGTCGTCCTTCCGCTTCCGGGGCCACCCTCGATGGCCACGCGGCGAGGCGCCTCCGAGACCGTGCCGTCGCTCAACTGGGATGACATATTCGATTGTTTTCGAGTTGGAAAGGAAATATATATATATATAATTTAGTTTCGCATTGAAAAATGCGGACAAATTGGTAACGATTGATAACGTTGATAATCGGTGGTAGGCGAGTTCGATGATCATGGGGAGGGGGAGGAACTGTGATCGGTCGAATGGGATTAGCGGTTGGCGCGAGTAGTGGTTCAAAGTTCTCTAATTAGCAACCGGACTGAGATCGTGAAACCAAGGAGTATCCGAGAAACTAGTCACGAAGCATCTAACTTTTCTTCTTACCGCTGCCCCACTTGTGTCTGTGTACTCTGGGCAAACCAACTTCCGGTATACGAGTTGTTCGTGATTCGAGCCTGCTTTTCGTTTCGTTCTCTTTAACTTCTATCCAGCCAACATGATATAGATATATATACAAAGAACTTATCTATCCGTAACCCGCCTGCCTTGATCTTCACCTATACTTTTCGACGAGCTACGAGGATCGACGTGCCACGGATTAACGAGAGAGAACCTTCGAATTTCCGGTTCATCTCTTATTTCTTTCTTCCTTTTTTTCTTCTTTTATTCGAGCTCTTCTTCTAATAACGAGTAACGAGAATTTAGCGGACAAGCTAAGGGAGAAAAATTTTCTCTTACGCTCATCGTACGTAAAAAAAAAAAAAAAAAATAGATTTAATCAATGCATCGACGAAACTGTTTTTTTTNTTTTTTTCGCGTAATGCTTTGTACACGCGTCCATTGTTCCCGAGATGCAATACGTGTGCTACGGCAATAAAGGGAGAAAGTCGTTTGTTCCATCATGCTGGTAACTATTGCTAGTTCCCGATCGATTACGCGATAAGCCATCCTTTGTGGAATAGAAATTTGCTTACGGAACCGATTATGAGAGGACGTGTTCCCGTGTTTCCGATTCCAATCTCCCCTCCCCCGAGCATCGAATTATCGATCAGAAATCGATTGTTCATCGATCTTTGCTTAATCATCGCGGCTTGCGAGCACTTTATATAAATATACGTATTGAATGTACACGTGTTGACGATATATCGATGAGAGAATCGAATTTAGATAATCGATCGAGTAAACGGAAGAAAAGTTATAGTGCAAATATATTTTCACAATTATATTTATTGTATCGTTAAATTTTTATATTCGTTTCGATCCGATTCGAATTAAATTAGAAAAATATTGCATAAATTGTATATTTTGATTTTAAAATACGAAGGATAATTTCGAACACGAAGATGATTGCTATAAGATTCGTGTCTCGTCGTTGCCTTTGTGCTCCGCATTCTTTATCACGAGAATTGTCTCGGCTAGACCTAGTTTATAAAGGGCTCAACCATAAGAAAAGTCTTATTATCCAGCTTCTTCGTTAGAGACTGTCAGCCCAAGCTATTATCCCCGTGGATCTAGTCCATTTACGGTCTGTTGCTCGCCTATCCTTATCCTCTTCGAACTAGATCAAACTACGGTCCGCCGATATATTATTAATTTGATTTTCTCCCAGGTTCCGGCAGATACCGTGTACAACCTGCCTATATTCTAATATCCGCTTCATCCGTCTGGACGTTCGATCGAACCTGTGATTTCAAGCCTTCGATGTTCCAGTTTGACAGGAAGGTACTCATCCATATCTCCTCTTTATCGTTACGATCTTTACGACTCTGGATCTCTCGTAAATCTGTTGCTGCTAATTTTTTTTTACTTTTGCGCGATGAATATCAGTATTGAAAAAAATAATAGAATGAAATTTTCTTCTAAAATGAAAATTATAAGTTGTACATTTGCAATCCTGTTATTTTATCAAGTCACTATAATACATAATGACACAAATTTATTTAAATTACATATCAAATTTTTGTAATATATATCGAACAACTATTTTAACATTTTTAACTTTTTATTTCATCAATCAAATTCATCAGTCGTCCTAAATATTATTTGCGAAACGCTGATATCAAGTTTTCATCGATATCAACCTATACCGATGTTTCAATTTTATTCTATATCGAATGAAAACAATTCAAAAAAAAAAATAATAAAATAAAAAAAGAATATATCCACTCTATATCCTCGTGATTATTTTCACGTGCATGCTTTTACCCATTATTCTTCGTGAATACGCATCGAAATGGTCCACGGTTGGTAAATAGTCTTCTTTTTCGCGAGGACGGGGGAGGAAGCGAGTAGAAGAGGTGGAGAGATCCGCACGCGAAATGAAGGAGGGTTGCATCGTAGCAGGCGCGTTTCAGAGGCGTCCGTGGCGAGCATCGAGACAAAGAAATTACTTCCAGCTGGACAGATTGGAGAACGCTCTCGTCGCTGCACCCCTGTTCCGGGAAAATGGAAATGATGTTCCAACGAACGTCGACGCCTTGGAACGTCGTCGTTGATCCGGAAAAACGTCCACCAACCGTCTCGCGATGTAAACGCGCTCATTATCGCGCTGCGCATTCTTCTCGCAATAGTGCACGCGATAAATTCCGTTCTCTCGTGGAATGTATTGATTCGACCATTCTTTTCATCTATTGTTTATCGAGAGGACGTAGCGTCGATCGAATGGGGGGAAAGGTATGAAAAATTTATACGATTAATCGTTGGAATTTAGTTTTGTTATAATCGACGTGTTCGATTCGATAAAAAATGGAATGATTTTTTGATAAGAAATAAAATTTCGATAATTTTCTTCTTAAGTTTAAACTTACTTCGAAAGAATAAATATAGTACAATTATTATATATACTACCAGAAAATGAAAATTCTCCTTCTCTTTTCGTTATTGATTTTTGAAAAATACAAAAAATAATTGTAAAACAAAAATATACGCATGTACGCGTTTTTTAAATATTTTTTATTTATTTATTTTTTATTTTTTTTTTTT
>NW_006264071.1:262511-269845 GCF_000469605.1 Apis dorsata
AATATGATCCAATGGTGAAATCTTTTTCGTTCCTCTTACTCCAAACATCGGGGATAAATGTTGAGTAATTTTCGATACCGCGAGGAGTGAAATTTTCTCGGTCCACGAGTGTTGTCTAGACAATGAGGCGAAACGAAGCAGGAAGAGAAGAGTAAGAAGAGATCGACGTTACGAGACGGAATTAAAGCGGTCCATTTACCCGAAGCTCGATCACCAGAGCTCGTTCTCCGCGGATACAAAGAGACGGTCGTGCATTGTGCAAGAAGTTATCACCGTGGCGCTATTAAAAAAGGCTTTCGAGAACCGTTAACGAAGCGAAGCTCGGCCATCTGAGATCAGCCATCGAGCGAAGCCACGACAGAACAATACCTCGTTACGCCGGAACCGAACCGAGTGCTCGCTCGATTCGTCTCTCTCACCGCATCTTCGACCCAACCTTAAATTAAAACCTTCCACCATCGAAAGTATTACGCGCGACAATAATACCCTCGATTCGACTCGATTCAACGACCACGTAGTGGACGTTCCTGGATGACCATCTTTGTCTTCTTTCTCGTCCCAACTAAGGGAATTCTCTCAACTTCTCCTTCGATCAGATCGCAGGAAAACTCGGTTTTGGATATATATTCTGCGACGATAACACGATGCTTCGATGCTAGAAACTACATCGTTTCGAAGGTTTCTGGACGATCATCTCTCCCAGTCTCGAACTTTTAACGCCTTTCCAACCGAGCTCGATGCAATTTTCCAGTTTCATCGTGTCGAGAAAACTCGGTTCGGGCATATTTGTGCGGCGATTCAACGCTAAAAACGATCGCGAAGATTTTTAGATGACTATCTTCCTCTTCCCAATTTCAAATTCTCGATACTTTTACTTCAATTTTAAGATCGATAGAATTTCTAATTTCTCTTCCTTTTCGTCGCATCGAGGAAAACAATGATATGGTAAAGATTTCTTTTCCTCCTCTGCTCTGTTTTTTAACACCGATAGAATTATTCTCTTGCTTCATCGTATCGAGAAAAATGCGACGATAACATTTCTCGATTCGCCTCGATTCAACGTTAGAAACGATATCGTGAAGCTTTCAAATTCTCCATACTTTTCCTTCAATTGTAAGATCCATATAATTATGTCTTTTCGAGGAAAACAATGTCCTCGATTCGATGCTAGAAACGACACGATAAAGATTTCCAGATGAATCCTTCTTTTCCTCCTCTGTTTCTTAACACTTTTCCTTCGAGGAAAAAATAGAATCGTCTAATTTCTCTTCTCCCTTCTTCTTTCATTACACGAACGTGAGAACTCAACTCAAGAATATTTGTTCCTCTCCGATCGCATCCATCCTCCTTCCCCCTCTAGTAGGATTCTCTCTTTATCATCCTCGTTTGCACTTGTCGAGAGGAAAGTTTTAAAGATCCTCTCTAATTGCCAACCTTTTCGCTTTCTCCGAATAATGTGCTATTCGATCGATAAATTCCCCCATAAGAAGTGTTTCACGGAGGAACGTCTTTCGAATAGTTGACTTCAGTTTCAGAAAGGTAGTTTGGGGAAACAGCTCTTTGTTCGATTATCGAAGAATTTCTCTCGATCGAAAGACGAAACGTATCGAAACTTGCTACTGTGATTCAGACGACGGACAGAGGATTCATCTTTCACGGAAACAAACATCGACAGACGCAACGAATGAATGAAAATCTTGTCGAGAATCTCCTGTTCCTTCATCTCTGTTCCCTTCCTTTCCCTTCTTCGAAAAGTTTAACACGCTGCTTCGCTTGCCTTACTCGATTCGTTTTTAGACACGATCTTTCGAAGATGGATTTCAACGGAATAAAGCTTCAAGAAGAAAGGATATTTTCAAATTGCGCGTTCGAATCCATATTTTTCCTATCCTATTTCGATCTTTCATATATAAATATATAATATTTTATGTTCATGTTTTAATATCGCGATTTTTATTTGTTTCTCCTTCCTTAACGCGAGGATGATTCATCGATATCACACTCGCGAGTGAGATCAATTATAAACCCATGATTTTCTGTTGGAAATCACGCGGCGAGAAAGATCAAAAAATTCTAAAGCTCTCTTTTTAGATATAAGAGTAACGAAATCGAGATTCGCGAAGAAAATACGGACGCTGGCAACTTTGCTCTCACATGTCGCGAAGTTGCCGAAGTGGCAAGTTTTAGCATTCGTCGAGGGGAGGATCGTAGTAGCATCTGTCCAGGGTAAACTTGACTTTTGCAATTACGTAGTCGATATCATGCAAATCTGGTAAACCGGCGACAGATTTCCCCTGTTATTACAATTGGAGAGATCTAATGCACTCGAAAAAAAAACTTTCACGCAACCGCGTCAAAACAAGATAATTCCAAGAAGGATGGATCGCTTCTTCTTCCTTTCTTTTTTCAAAAGATACGAAGATTTTTACTTCTGCCTTATACTCTCACTTTTAATTTTTAAGAAAGATGGAATACGCGAATGGCTTCTAATCTCAACAACGAAATAAATCAATATGGTGATGGAAAGTAATACAAGTGAAAAAAAGAAAAATTAATGGAATAAAAATTTATACATATATATAAATGTGCAAAAGTAAAGTTTTTAACTTTAATAATCAAAAAAACAAATTAAATCAACAATCACATGTTCCATCCCTTCCAAATTTACCTACCATTATCCTCGACAGACGCATTCTCTCGTAATTAAAGAATTTGAGGTGAAAAACATTGGAAAAGAGGAAAGGAAGTTATCGTGGCGAGAGGACAACTGTACTCTCTTCTGGAGAAGAGAAGCAACCCCTTCGAAAATTTCCTCTCGAAGGAAATTCCTTTGCTCTCGAAAACCGAAATCCACCAACATCCGTTGTGCAACGAGGAGGACGGTCCTCCTCGTTGCACGCAAGTTTTACGAGCTTGTCCCAGCACGAGAGCAAGTAGTAGTTTCCGCGGGATGATTTACAACACTCACCCTGACGGGGGCGAAGATCTGGTCGGGCTTGATGTTCTCGAGCCTGTGCTCCTGCTCGCCTTTGTGGAGCAGCTGCAGGTGCGGCTGGAAATGCGCCGGACAAAGGGTGCCCAGTGGAAGTGGCGAGGCCCACGCCGGCAAATGGGGTGGATCGCGAGTGCCTAGCTCCCTGTAGAAGGACTTGAGGAATCTGAAATCACCATAGTTTGTGTTTAAACGGCACAGTTTGCCCATTTCCCGATTCCACGAATTTCCAGCGATCGCTTTCGTCCACGAAAATGGAAGTCGAGAAAAATCGTGGTTAAATGTTTCGTTCAGGAAAATGTTGATGAGACACGAGCGTGGCTTTTTTCTCGAAAGAAATTTTCAAAAGGAGATTGAAGAAAGAGGGAATGAAAAGAGGAAGAGAGAGAAAAGGAAATCGAAGTTTTCGAATTGTTGTCAACAGAGCGAAGTGAGGAAAATATGAAGTGGAATTACACGTCGAAACTGTGACTTTTAAAATAATTTGTGCGAAGGGAATTTGAGAGGAAGAAGAGAGGAATTACGACTTACGAATGTTGACTTATTTGCACGAAGGAGTGAAAGAAAAGAGGAAAAGGAGGATGAAGTTTTCTTAATTTGTTTTCATAAAGGAAAGCTCACCTCGAAGGGATCTTTGTAAAAAAAAAAGATGCAAACGTTTCCTCAATCTCGAACGACTTTTTAATCGTCTCTCACTTTTTATCGATCGAATTAGAAACTTTGTCGCTCCCGCTTCGATAACGATAGCGTGCTCTTTACTCCCCCCCTTTTTTTATCGCTAAGATTCTAATTAATTCGCGTCAACGGCGTTCTGATCGGGTTGACTGGTTAATTTCTCAAACGACGAGGCCGTAGACGTTCTAAATGGTAACTTCGCGTTGAACGATGCATTCGTCGCGCGCGTCAAGATTGATGATCTTAGGCGGAGCCTAAGGAAAAGGAGGAGGGGTGTTTTACCACTTCCGGACGATTGGCCAGGAAAGGAGGAGGGACACAATTTTAGGGGGAGCGATTTCTACTCGACGATTAACCCCTCCTTTGTTTCGAATATTTACTCGTTCTGTGTAACTCGTTTCTAAATCGTGGTTGTAAACCTCGGTGAAATAAGAATAAAAAAGGGAATAAAAAAGGGAAAAAGACGAACTGAACTGAACGAGCTCTTACTAGCTTCGAGGCTACTTATATCCAATCCCAACGGAATGTCGAGAAGACACAGAAGGCAGGCGTTTTCTGAAAATTCTCTCTAGAGACTCGAGAGT
The DNA here is from genome assembly GCF_000469605.1 of Apis dorsata. NCBI lineage: Eukaryota > Metazoa > Arthropoda > Insecta > Hymenoptera > Apidae > Apis > Apis dorsata. The sequence goes on from NW_006264071.1 coordinate 266,763, forward strand.
CGGCCAGCAAACATTTTTCACGTTTCGCCGTGAGGTTAGACGATACCGCGAGAAAGGGAACGGAGAGTGAACTGACCTTAACAGTCTTCCCAAGGGGTCCCTTTCCGGTGACGGCGGACCTCCGCTTCCGGCGCCGAGTCTCCGCGAGGACGCACGTGCGCTCGATATGTATGCGGCCGGCGCAGGGGGCGGGCTGCAGGGCGGGCAGCAAACGGGGCTGCTACCCCCCGGGGTCGAGAGGGTATAACTTCTCTCCAATTCCTGAAACAAAAGAAGAGAAAAGCCGCTTTAGACAGGTTCCACGACTGCTACTCGATTTCTCTCCACCCTCCCTTTTTTTCCCCCCTCCCTTTCGACGCCCGTGTCGTTTCAACACGACTCCTTCCCCTTCCTTTATCACGTGCATTGTCTTGTTGTTGGGATGGATGGATCATCGATTTTTTTGCGGGGATAAATAAACGTCGTTTTCGAAGTTCATCTCCCGAGGCGATAACTTTCTTCCTCGGGATCGTAGATCCCGTTTTATAAACCCCTTTGGTAAGAAAATAAGATCAAAGGCGTCCGGTTACCTTTTATTATTCTATTATATATCTTCTTTTTTTTTTCCTTCTTACTACTTTTCGCGATATAAATGAAATGCAACGCGAGATCTAAATGCTATCGATATTCGTTTACGAGTTTGCTATTCTGAAATAAAATACAAATATTTTTTTGAAAATAATACGAATCGATATAAGAACTAATATAATAAATTATGACGATCAAGCAAAGATTATTAAAACGGATATATATCATAAGGGAATTAACAAAATACAAGTTTCGATACGATAATCGAATATCTCGTTAATTCTCCTTAAATATTAAGACGGATACGTCTTATTGGGAACGTGAGAAAGGTCAAGGATGAGCGAAATTTCCCTCTCGAAATCGGGGAGGAGACTAATGGTCCAAGCTTACCGACAAGTCAACACGTGGCTCATCCCTGACCGAACGCAGTCGATTACCCAACCGTGCTGAATCATCATCGGTGAAAGCTGCTCGATTAACGATCTCTCGAATCTTCTCTATTCTACTCTCTCTCTCTCTCTCTATTCCCTTTCGAAGAAGATCGCAGTCAAAAGTGTCAAAAGAAAAAGTTCATCCTTTCGATTGAATTCGGTGAAGAATTTCAAAAAGGTGGGCAAAACTTTTTCGAGGGAAACGGAATTTTTTTCCTTTAATTCTTCGATACGCGTTCCTTACGTCCAGTTTCGTTCCCTCGCGAGACCAGCGGAGAGAAAATCACGTGGCGGTCACGTCGGTGATCAAAAGGGGGGAAAAAGAAAAAGGAGCTTACGGTCAGCGATAGCCGGCCGCCTTTCAATCGTAACGCTTCTCGTCTCGGCCGCTACGTGATCGAGGATAAGTTGATCGGAGAGAAGGAAAGCTAAGATTAACGCCCGTTTCGCTTTTTCCTATACCGAACCTTTTATCCCGAGACACGTGTATTTCTATCTTCGAATCTTGTCTCTTCTCTCTCTTCTCTATTGTTCTTGATTGGGAAACACACGAGTTCGTAAGGTAGATTCGTTGATCGATATTTGAGAGTGATTTCTTTCGATATGCAATTTCCATTTTGATTATGTAATGTATACTTGAAAAAGAATGTTTTTAACCCACAAATAAATTTATTTCCAGTGATTTAATTATTTAGCATGGAAATAAATACTTTACCAAGTTTAGGAATTGCTCATAAAGTATCATTCAGGTTTAATACGGGTAGGTATATTTATTGAAATTATCTGGATTACTTAAATGATAAGGATATTGAAAATTAATAAATATAAATAATGAACAAAATAATATAAAATCCTGATAAATCTTTAATAGAAAGATATGGATGGAATTTTATAATCATTAAAATTTTATCCAATTAGATTTAATGATTCAGTTAAATATGGAAATAAGTTGAGCAAAATTACTATAAATAAAATAAAATGAGGTGAAAAAACCTGCCTCAAATTCATAGAACAATTGTGTCCTTCGATGCACGGAATTGTTGATTTTCATCGGGACCAAAAAAAATAATTGCGCAATTACGTTCCGCGACACTCCACGCTTCTTCGAAACGCTCGTTCATCGATCGTGTGGACACGGGGGGAACACAATGTTAACATTTCCTTCGAGCAAATGCCGCTTGCAAAAAGCCTGTGCCGAGGGTGTGCTCGGGCAGGAAGCAAACAATTAAACGCTGGAACACCGTGGAATGGAAGATCGAAGGGTTGGTTCGAGATAGCAGAAAAAGCGCGTGGTATCGGAAAACATGGGCGGTCGAAGAAAAGGAATTGGTAAAAAAAAAGAGAAAAGAAAAAAAGAAGAAAGAAAGAAAAAAGGAATCGAGTTATCGAATCAGCGTGAAACGACCGTGTTCCATCGATTAACTGGAGCATATCGGGGCCGATGACGCGGATTAACCGTTTCGTATTTCTCCAGTTCCATCCAATGGACTTACTTTTCCAACCCGCGTGGACCGAAATAAGGCCATTTTAACAGAATGACCGGACGCAACTTTCGATCCAAAGCTGCACGATCGAATGCATGCAATTGTATATCGAGTATGCACGTTTACGCGAGATCTCTATTTAATTTCCATTTATAAAAAGGTTGCTTTCGATTCGATGCGATACGCGAGATCATAAAAGGTAAAAGTCCCTCCGTTGTACGCTTTTAACGAGTACGGTGCAGCGAGGACAATTAAATAAAAAAAAAAAAAATATTCCCTTTCCCCCGAATATTGGATTCGCCCGATTATCGACGATGATCAACGTCGATCGACGTTGAAGACTCGATAGCACACACGCTCGGTAATTAAACCCTTTAATCGCATTACTCTTGGTTATTAATCCCGCTTAGCGCGGTGGCTTTCTGTAACGACTTCCGCCGAGCCGCAATTGATCGATCAAACTAAATAACGAAGCTTTGTTTGTGGGATCTCTCGTATACGATCGATGATTTCCGAAAATCGTGAAAATCGATCGTTCGTATCCTCTCGCGATTATTTAATTGACAAAGATAATAAGGGCAGAGGAAAAAAAAAAAAAAAA
>NW_006264071.1:270094-275366 GCF_000469605.1 Apis dorsata
AAGAGAGGGATCGATTTTTCAGAACCCAGAAATTTCAATTCCTTTAACCAATTCCCCATTATGCCTCTTCTCGGTCTATCGGCTGTAGTTCACGGATCAATTGCCCCTTTCGCCGATTCACCCACCAGCCGTATCGTATCGTCCATTCGCTCTCCAAAAAGTCAGACATTTTTGCTATTCACAGCTCACCCGAGCTTCCTCCTCCTGACCTCGATTCCATCCCTCGCCTCGACTTTTCCTTTCAGACTCTTATCTCTCCGAAACTTTAGTTTATTCCCCCGAATAATCCGTCGGATCTAGTCGACAACAACGTGAAAAATTGCGCCCATCCTTATTTACCATCCTCGAAACCGCCATTCCTTCTCCTCTCTCTCTCTCTCTCTCTCCTTCCTCTCGCAAATTCCATTAACTTTTCAACCACGATTTCCACGATCGTTCAAAACATCCCACATATAGAGAATCCCCCCCTCTCTCCCTATTTACCACGGAAAATTCCCCTATTTTGTCGCTTTCTAACATACCCTTCGAGGAAAATATCAACGGCCGGCGTGGTGAGGGGGGGAACGTCAGAAGCAGACAACGTACGGCCTGTTTCCGGGACAATGGGTCCAAGAACCGATGGAAGCTCGACGACGCGGCAGGGGGAGGGAAGGGGGAGGAGGGAAGGGGGTTGGTTGAAGACGGTCGGAGAGAAAGCCGGCGGCATTAATTCGAGGTAATTTCTGGCGCAGACGACAAAGGGCTTCCGCGGCGTTCGACGACAAGACACGCGTCGCGTTGGTTGGGCGCGGACAAAGGGTTTCCCTTCGAGGATTACGGAGGATCACGCGTCTTCGTGCGCTTGTTAACGGTGGTGGTGCGCCTTATACACCGGTGTAATACGTAGGGGGTAACTGCGGGGCAAATACGTCATTACGACGCCCTGCTACCCCGAGTACTGGAAATACTCGGTGGAACGGGTGTTCCTGAAGGATCGCCCCCTCCCCCGATTTCCCAGGATTTCCAGCAATTTACAATTAAAATCGTGGAGGAGGGAGAGGTGGTTCTTGCGAAAGAACGATCTCGACAGTTTCTCTCTGTATTTCAATATCTCACATCTTCTTTTTGTTGTGGAAATTGATCAAAATGTATCGTATCTTTAACAAACTTGCGAGAAGGAACTAAAAATTGGATCTCATTTTTTTTAGCGTGCTGCAGATTGTGTATTCGCACTCGAATTCACGAAGATCGAAGCTCGACGCGAGAGATGATTTAAAGATACTGAAGAAAGATATTTCATTGAACCATCGACGTAAATCGAACCAGCGTGGTTTGGCTCCCTCCACGGGATTTCGCCCTTGGGTACGTTTAAGAGCTTTCTTCGCGGGGTTACGAGCGCAGGATTGCCTCGGGAAACGATTAAACCCGGGTCAGACAGCGTCCAAATACGTTGGGATTAATTAATTTACGAGGACGGTCCAATAAAATTTAAGCAAATTTGAACCGCCCTTGTATCAACCCCGGTGTCCCCAAAGTAAATAGTTTCCTCTCTACGTAAGGACGGTTACGTCGGACAAAATGTCGGACAAGAGGGCGAATTAACGCGCGAGGATGCAAATTTTCTCGTCGTAGACTTTCCCTCCGCTTTGCTTTGGAAATTGTTTCGTTCGAAAGAAAAAGAAAAAAAAAAACTTTTTCACGAAAAGTGAAAAGTATTCCGAAATTCTTCTTCTCTTTGGGAAGACTGGATGTCGAGGATCGATATATTATTCGTTCCGTTTCGAAGAGAATAATTTCGAAATCGGTGATTAATAACCGGGCCCGTATCCGTTAATTTTTCATTTCCGCTCAAATAATGGCGCGCTACGCGCCAGCTATTTCGTTCGTATTGTTGGCGCATGGAAAATTGAATTACGACTGAAATTGTAATTTCGCCCGGTAATCCCGCTGAACGATACGAAATCGTTCCGCGACTCCGGCGCGGATGAAATAAAGATCGCAGCAGGGCTAATTAACATCGCTTTGATCGGGAATACCGCCGATTAATTAGCCGGAAACGGTCCGATGTTCAATCCGATCGGCGTAATCCTCCTCCCGGTTAAAAATTCACAAGTGTTTTCGATCGTCGGATTATTACGTTGTTTCGAACTCGTATATATATTCGCGAATGCCTCCTTCCTTCTGTCGCAAACTTTCCGCTCCACGAGTATTTATCCACGAGTTATTACTTAATTAAATTACTTTCGTTTACTCGTTTACTCGATCAAAAGAATCGAGTGGTTTAACGAATTCTGACGATTAAAGAAAGCGACAACATGATAATCACGCGTTCAAGGCTGAGTAATACAAGAAAAACAAGAATTGTAATCCATTCTTCTGTCTCCATCTGTTCCATTTCTCTGTCAAGAAAAAGAAGAAGAAGAATTTTCTGTTTCTTCGATAAAAAAAACAAAATTATTTTACAAGCAGAACAAACAGATATCGGGGAAAATTAGGAAAATTACAATAACAGCCGAAACCCCTTCCGAATTTCGCCTGTCAAAATCGGCGAACAAAGGAGGGACGACCCGTTGGAATCCAAGGGGGTTGAAATCGATGGACGGAGGGGAGATGGAGAAGGGTACAAGGGGGAGAATTTCGGATCCCTAGGAATCTCTCCTCCTGCGCGTTAAAGTTCCATCACCGGCGGAAGTTAATTTAATCCTGATCCAATTAAACCGGATATAACGGCTAAGCCTGTTGGTGGATGCAGTTGGCCGTGTGCAGTTAACGTGGCGATGCTGCTCGTGCCAGTTAACCACTGCGTAAATTGGAAATTGGCCTCGCCGTCCAATAAATATCGGATTAGCTAATAAATCGGACGGAAAACGGCGATGCGTTATATCGGCGAGACAAAACCAGGGGGGTGGAACGCAGGGGCGAAATTAATGTTTCTCCTCGATCTCCGCGAATTCGGATCGTTTGATCGTTTAGCGTTTTTGATTCATTAAAAAAAAAGGGTTCGTTCGAGCAATCGTCGAGAAACTCGGTTCTTATTCTCTTGCGCGTAACGTTTGAAAATTGGAAACAGGTGAGATAGATGTTTGGCAAGGGGAGACAACTTCGAAGGAAACTTTGCGAATTCGAATTCAATTCGAATTTGATCGTGCCATTGGCGTTTTTGAAATTCGTTAAAAAAGAAAAAAGAAGGTTCGTTCGTGTTTGTTAAACAATCGTCGAGAAACTATTATTCTTTTGCGCGTAACGTTTGAAAATTGGAAACAGGTGGGATAGATGTTTGAAGAGAAAACTTACAACTTTGAAGAAAACATTAGCAAAATTGGAAAGAGGGAAAATCGGTGCACAGTTTCTTCTTCTTCTTTAACTTCTCGAAAGAGGATTAATTTGAAGATGACTATAGTGACATTGATGGTAGAGCAAGTATCATAGCAAGATAGGAGAAGTTGGCGAAATTTTCGTGATGAAGTTCGAAGATAATTTGGTGATATCAAGAATAATGATGATAATTTTGAAGAGAATTACTTTTGAAAGTAAGATGTTGGTATTGACGTGTAACTTTTCAAAGGAATTACTTGGAACTTAATTAGAAGCGGAATTGCAGCATTGGAGCACGTAAATAATTTTATCGTTTATCGCCGAATTATCGTCATACTTTGAATTTAAGGACGTAGATTACAGGCTCCTGAATGAAACTCCTTCGAATCTTTGAAAAATCGAATTTTATAACCTTCTTTCAGCGAGGGAAATATTCACAGGCGTTCCCGAAGGAATATCTGGATAAGGATCGCGATAAGAAGATGCGAAAATCCGATTCATAAAAATCTTCCGTTTCATAAAATTTTCTTCCCTGTTGCCTTTATGATACAGCCGATCGTCGAATTACCGATATTTTCGTTCATTTGTTGTTATCATCCTCCATCGATTCCTTCGAAACCTCGTTCTTCTATGATTTCAAATATATTTTTTCGATTCACACGGTGTCCAGTACGAATCGATAGCAGTTACGAGCATCTCGCGCAAAACTTAATAAACACAGAGTTGTAACAAAGTTGCGCCATCTCTTAAAAGAGCTTTATGAAGTTTCGTGTTTTTATGAGGGCAACTCGACGCGACATTTGCTTCCTACTGTCACGTAATCCCTGTAGTAGCCCGGCTACTACGTGCTCGTTTCTACGATTACACGAGCGCTTAATCAAACGTCTCTCGTTTTAATTGTACTCGAGGTCAGTTTCCCAATTGACTGCCAATTACGGGCTTAATTTATTCTCGTTCCTCGAAACGTTGGCTGGGGCTATTTTCGAAAATTTTTGTTCTCTTTTTTCGCCCATATTTATCAAGAATTGAAATAGTTAAATTTAGACCTTTTGTAATTTTGCACGATATATTACAATAGATTTTACGATCGTATAGTAGAATTCTTTTATTTATTTTTTGATTTATTATACAAGTCTTCGCTTACAAACTAGACTCTATTATCAGTTATTCAATTATTTAGAGGGAAAATTCTTTTTCCATGGTCGATCGATAGTTTCCAAGATGTCTTTGTCACCGAGTCTCGCGTATTGTTCTTCGGGGTATTCTCTATTTATTAAATTCCGTGTATACACGATGCAGGTGTCGCGTGTATCTGCATACGTGGCAAGAATTTTCCAACGAATGATGCATGATTTAGAAACACTCGGTACTCGTGTACAATGTCGAGACATTGACCCGGCCAACCTGAAAGAAACCGCATTTTTCAACGTCGTGGAAACAAATGGGCCACGATACAGGCCCACCTACGCTACGCCCCTGTCACGAACCAGTCGTGCAAGCTCGAAAAGCGGCGCTCGCCATCCTCCGATAAACGCTCGTTTCGCTCTCCGCGTGAAGAATAGCCCTCGTTATAATACGAGGATCGATTCCTTTCCTTTTCTTATTTATTTCTATTTCTATTCGCCTCTGTCTCGCGCGATACGCGATACGGATGAAAAACACCTATGCCTATACATACGCTCGCGCTGTTACATTTTAAAAACTCGTCTTCTTCCGCGATACGTGACGCGAGAACGGGCGATCCAAGAGAAACGAAGAGCAAAACGACGACCGCGTGTAGAAGGCCAATACCCGATGCCCGATCGCAGATACATAGTAATTGCTTATGTGGCGTCCTTCGTGTACAATGATCCTGTTTAATTCCTCGTTGTGCCACGAGCAATACCGAGAACAAAGCTAGAGAGAGGGAAGTGAGAGAGAGAGAGAGAGANGACTTTAAACGTGTGTTCGTCGTGTGTTATCTTTATGGGCGATGTTC
>NW_006264071.1:275394-288334 GCF_000469605.1 Apis dorsata
GAGGCAAAGCTAAAATTAACGGAAAGGATAGTCGGGTACTACAAACAAGGCTAAGGAAATAGTAATGGAGGTTTAACTTTAAATCAAATGTTTGAGTTTGGTAAAGTAAAAAAAAAAAAAAAATAGCAAAATTAGCAGAGTGCAAATTAGAGGCGCAACGTTGAGGGTTAAGTTAAAATAGTAGGAGAAAAAATTAGCAGGATGGATATTCGCAGAAAATGCCGAAGGCAACGAAACAATGGGGATTTGAGATCTCAAGTCAATTGTTTAAGTTTGGCAAAGCAAAGGATAATAATTAGCGGAGTGGACTTATATATTTGAAGACAGAGAAGGTAAGAATAAAAGTAACGTAGAAATTAAATAACGATGGAAATTTGAATAATGAATCTTTGGCCAATGTATTCATTCAAAATTATTAGAATTTCGACGAGTGCAAATCGAAATCATAATTCGAATCTGATACATCGGAGAGAAGAGAAAATCTCGAACCATCGAAAAATAAAAGAAGAAGAAATAAAAAGAACATCTCTCTTCGATCGCACAGAATTTCATGGAATTTAAATTAGTTTGCGGATCCACTTGATAAATAGTAACAGATAAGGTTGGAAAAAAGCCCGGGGCTCGATGAAAAATCGCCGATATCCCCGCAGAGTAAACATGGAAAATGAGAGGAAAAATACCGAGGTACGGTCTTCGCAAGAGGGTGTGACGCGTCACGTGCCAATGCAACCGGAAGGATCGTTTACTTGTTACACAATCCTCGTGAATTCCTCGATTCACGATTCCTATTCGAGGGAAGGAGGGGAGGGAGGAAGGTTAGGATCCGACATAATTTCGAAGCAGCTGAGCACGCGGTCGTAAATATCGCTTGAAACGCGGCAGGAATCTATTCCGCTATTGGAAAATTGGGGCAAAGTCGTTGAAATAATTTTTCAACGACGGGAAGATGCATCGCCGTCGTTCCACTTATAAAATTGTCCTACATCCTTTTCGAATTAAACATCTTCTCGCTTCTCGGGGGAAGTCAGTCCTCTCCCACGCTTCGTCGTTGATGGAAAATGTTGTACAGCGAAATAACTCGTTTCCTACGTTCGAGAACGAAAAATAAGAGAATAAAAGGAATAATTAAAAAATAGGAGATATTCTTGGATTGTCAAAATTTGTACAACAAAAAACGGTATATTCTTTTGGCTCGAATATAAAATTCATAAACACGAATATTCGCCAATCTTAATTTTGAAAGATCCTTATTAAACACACGAAGGAAAGATTCAATATTAAAAAGATTATTAAAATATTGTACAAAAAGTAAATGATATATTCTTCATAAATAACGTGTTAATTAAGGAAAAAAACGAATCATTGCACCATAACGTGATCGATCGTAACTTGATTATTCAACGAGAAAGAGAAAAAAATCGAATGGGAATGAAAATTCGCGAAAAGCGGAAGGGCAAGGGAATAATTACAAAGAAGGATCGAAGGTGAGGTTATTACATTCGATTAAGCGACTCGAGAACTCGTTCCTTCGAGATAAAAGCCTCGGGAAATTAGCCTTAACGAGTACGACAATAAGACGATTTTAATTATATCCGAAGAAATCACGGTCGACCAACCTCGTTCCCTCGCGATCGAGTCGTCGAGATAATAAAGTATCTCTTCTCCCCCTCTCTTCTTTGAACCGTTCCAAGATTTATCAGCTCGATTCTTTCGCTCGGCAGCCCCCGCTTCTTAACGAAGATTTTCGCGAGGAGGAGGAGTAACGAAGGAGTAACTTGCGGAGTGTTGATCGAGAATCAGACGCGAACGAACGATCGATAATTACGCGCGCCTCGAGGCAATCGATATAAAATCGAAATTAGCGGACGTTAGATCGTTGTTCCTCCCTGAAAAAGAAAAGAAAAATCAAAACCGCATTTTCGAGTTCCCGCAGTTGCAGTTTCGAAGGAATTTTACTGATCCATTCGTACTTTGCACGCAGATTTCATCGCGATATAACTTTAATCGTGGAATTAATACGCGTCAACGCAAATTCAAACGCAATAACGGGAGAGAACGAGGCGAATAAAGAACGTAACCGATTTCCATCGATTCGATCGCGATTTACAAGGGAGCCGTGATTTTCGAATGACAAAAAATATTAGTCGGGAATTGCTCCGTTTCCGATTCGAGTAACAGGTCATAAAACGATCGAAAGAAAGCGCGCTTCGATTTCACGATTCGATCCTCTTCATTATCCGCAAATTTGTTGCTCGTTGCCCTTCGAAATTCGAAGTCGTTGAACAGAGAACGAATTGATCGTCTCTCTCTGTCTCTCGTCATCGCGAAATCTGTCCGCGTCCCGACGATATTTCGAGACTCGTTCGACATTCGGTGCGGAAACCTTTCCCGCCACCTGGCCGCTTTCTAAATATTCATGAACAATCTTGCGGTAATCCGCTTCGTTGTGACGTGATTCGATGCATATCCGGGACACGTGTAGCAAAGGATCCTCGCGCATCGACGCCTCCCTCGTAATTGGCCGTGGGACGTGATCGAAAGAGAACACGCGTTCGGCGTTCAACCCTCGAGGACAATGGAGGGTCGTGAGAAAACCTTGGTGAAAAATGTTCTCGCGATTTAATTTTTCCTCCTCTTCTTTCCTTCCTGTGAAAGAAAGGAAGCGTCGATTTTTCGAAGCCTCAGAGACAGGAAGTCACCCCGACAGACGGATGATTACGCGCGATGGAGGACGTTTCCCCTTATTTGAAGCCAAGTTACATTTCCAGTTTTATAGTCGACTTCTTTTCTTCATTATGCGTATATAAAAGCTCATCGTTCGAGTATACCTTTTCCCAGCTTCGATGTTTACTCTTTTTTACAGAAAGCTTCTTGCCGATGTAATAACCCGTTTGCAACCGGGTCACGGAATTTCCCTTCCTTCTCTCCTATATGCACACACACTATTTCTTTCGCTTACAACGAAGCCGTACATTACACCGGAGGGAAGGAGCTTCATATTTTCCGCCAGACGTCTTTTCTCGTGAATCTCGCCTCGAGGAGAAGGAAGAGGAGGAGGAGGAGGAGGAAGCGGAGGAGCTAACCTAATGGACGAGCTTGCGAGAGAGTATTTTCATGGGAAACGCAGATTACGCGTACGCGTTGGATGATTGAACGCGAATCATGATCTTCGCCGCACCAAGCGTGGAAAAGCATCGAGAAAGAAGCGCGATTTCTCTTCCCCCCTCCTCTTTATTTATTATGTAAAGAGCAATTTCGCTGTGCGATATAGACGCGTATAGAGAAAAGTGTCTAACCGGGAAATGAAATGCATGGAGTTTGAGAGGAATCTTTTGGAAACTTCCTCTAGATCGGCCAAGGGACTCTCGGTTGGCGAAAACCGAGCAGCAACTTTCTGTAAGTAAGAACTGCTTACGAGTTTGTACGCCAATGCGCAAGCTAGTTTCCTAGAATATACGTCGTTGCAACAAAATATTGGACGGGTTGCAATAACTTAAAAGTTTCGAGAATCTTAAATTTCTCGAAAACTTCTCGTTTTTTCCTCTCTTACCTTATTTATTACCGCACAACATGTATCACCCTTTTATTTATTTATCATTCGATCCGTCGAAGTTAAGAGAGATGCGACGAACGATCTTCGAGGAAAGAAGAAGATTAACTCGAAGATGAACTGAATTTCTGTAGAACTTGTAGAAAAGCATAAAAGTGGGAAGGACTAATAAACGCGAGTCCGGTGTAATTGTCGGATCCAGATCGGAGCAATCGTGTGGCGCGCGTCACGGAGTACGGGGGGATAGTTTTTCAAGGAAGCCGAGCTCTCTGAATTTTCTCGAAGATTCCTCGAGTTACGACTTCCCGGAGGAGTTTAATCCCCCGATGGAAAGGAAGTTGCGACGGTAAATACCGGCGTGTACCATTCTCTTTCTCTCTCTCTCTCTATTCGCGTTTTCTTTTCATCCGGTTCAGATGGAGAGGAGAGGAAGAATCCTACTCGAACCTACTTCCTACGTATCTTTATTCCCCCCAAGGGGGATTTTTTTCTTTTCTCTTTTCATGAAAATCGTTTTAATAATTTCGTTCCTGGTTTTGATACAGGAAGAATTGTATCAAATTGGACAGCTTTTCCCTTTGAGATGAAGAATCGTACAGGGAAATTTTTGCATATTTAAAAATGTGCGTTTATCGAATATTTGTATGTATGTAACTTTTGAGCGCGTCTGGAACGTTAAATTTTAGAAAAATTCGCAGGAACGTTTGGCTCTTTACACAGAGCTGGTGGTACATCGAGTACATCATAATAAATTTCTTTAGAGATATACGTGTATATATCTCGATTTTATTCATTTTTTATATTCACTTCTCGAGCACGATAAATCAAGTCAAATTTCACTTGTAAAATTTACCGCGGGGCAAAGAAAATAAATGATGAAAAACCACGTCCATCTTTCTTGTTTTCCGCATATCGATATCCTTCCGTTATCGAGAATCCACGTTCGCTCTATGATAATGATCTCGTTACCCTTTCCATCCATATTCATCCGGCACATGTAAAAAGAGACGTTTTCCAATTCAGAAAATTTTTCAAGTAATTGGCCGATACTATCCAATGAGTCGTAAAAGCAAGAAGAAGAAAAAAAATTTCACGTAGCTGTCAACAATTAGTCATTAAGTCAGTCGATTATAACTGAAAGATATATCATAGTGGATGCACTTACTTTGTTCCTCGTCGCTTATCAAAGTCGTTTAAAGTATTTTTTTTTTTTTTCTTTTTTTCAAATACACCGAAAAGAGTTTGTTTGACGTCGGTCGTTTACCTCGTTACCACGGTTTGCTCGGCTTTAAATGTCAAGAGGTTGCCGACTGATGGCTAGGAACACGACGCCACGTAATACGGCATGCCGCAACGCGAGCAGTCTCTGGTTGACGTTCGTAACAGCCACGAGAGCTTCAACCTTCCGTCAGTTTTCACCGGAAACGTCTCTGGACCGCCTCTTTCCACGTCAAATAGTTCCTCGCCGTTTCTCCTCCTAGCGGCGAGTACATGCGAGATTACATCGAGTCCATTTTATATACCCTTTTCCAACGTCTTTTCGAGTCTCCACAACGAGTCTCAAATTTTTCACGGACCGAAACTTCTTCATCTTCGTTCTTTCGTTCCTCTTCCTTTCAGATAGGATCTCGACGAAAGACGAGCGCCTTTTGCAAAGTTTTTGCAAAAGAAGAAGGGATTCTCGATTTATCGACTTACTTTAGTTGTTAAGATCGTCGGATAATCGTAAGTTCGACGAAATATTCTCGAGGAGAGGATTTCGAACGAATGTTGAATCGGCCTGCTTCTGCATTCATCGTATTCGTATTCATCGCTCGATCGAATCGAAAATAAGTGGTAACAAGAGATACCTAAAAATATTCAAGGATGAAATAGAAAGAAGCTAACCTTATTATTATTTTCAAAAAGATTCGAGAAATTTCAGAAGGAGAAACCACCAATTGCTTGGCCAAGTGAATCCTCGAGAGAATCCTTCCATCTTGTGATATATCGCGAATCGGCTACGGAAGATCGGCAAGAAGATCGGTTTATACGAGATTTTCGATAGATAGCCGCGATCGTCGAACGTTGGACAAATAATTGGAAGACGATATTGCGAAGAGAATCCCCCTAAATCAAAGGGAGCCGGGTCGAATCCGACGTGTTCCAGTTCCGTCCAAGTTAAAACTCGAGCACGGGGACGCGTTACGTAAAAGGGAACCGGATATCGGCTCTGCGGTCCGTACATAAATGGCAATATTATTGCGGATCACTGCGGAAAAATACGAGCCCCCCCTATCCCCCGCCGATCGATACAGCCGGCCGTCGTCTCGTGTATCGAAATCGTAGACGGCTGCTCGCGGTCTCTCAGCCGAGTATCGATATCCCTCCCTCCCCGAGCGACGTTTTTCCCTTTCGTCGAAAAATCTTGGTTCTAGCATTCGAAAATTTCATTCGACGACACCACCAACGACCGAAACCTGGCTTTCCGTTTGCTTTCAAATTTCGACCCAGTTGACTACTAGACCAGAGTGTCTATACCAGAGAACAACTCCAAGTTGGTACAAACTTTGCGCTGCTGCGATTGTTCTACACCGCCGATCGTTGACAAAGGCTGCCCAATTAATCGACACTTTGCTGCCCACGACACAAACACAACGCTTCCTGCTTTCAGTTTCGAACACTAATCGAAATGTGTCCGTGAATCACCGGTATTAAACAAATATATCCTCGCTCGTTTACCTACTTATTTTCCTCTTTTCAATTCAACGATTAAAATCTCTTGCTTCTACAACTTTCCACGTGAAATTGTTGAAATTTAAAATTACCCTTGCGGAATGTAATTACGTAATCTCGAATTACGTGTTTCGTTATTCATACTTTCTATACCACGTGTTACATTCGTTTCAATTTTAGACGAGGAACCAAGGCAATCATCGGGTTTACGTAGAGCTACCGTTCCATTCAGCTACGCTCGTAAGCTAATAATGCAACGATCACGCGAGCAACGACGCACGACAACTCGTGACACCGCGATTCTACGTGATCGTACTTAACATCGTTCGTCACGGCTTCCTGATTGCGCCGCACGAAACGATACGAAGAACCGGTGGATTAACTCGAATTCCATCGGTGCTGCGCGCCACATTGAATCTCGTTTCTTTTTTTTTCTTTTTCTTCTTCTTTTTTTTACCTCGTTGTCGAAGTTGCACGAGTGCGTCTTACAAACCGAACAGCGCACACCTTATGCATTATTTATCGAGTGTCTCTCGTTGCGCGCGTTAAGTGTTAAGTTTCCACTTCAAGTGTCCTCCCGCGCTCGTTTGCTCGTGTCCTCGTGACACGCTACACTGTTATTAAAAGCGGAAAAATACCTGTCCTCGAGGAATACTTGTTAATCATTCGATGGGATAAATAGCAAACGTCTGCATATCCTGGTTCGAATTGGTTACGAACGGTTTGCGGAATTACGCGTTATTTGTGCAATAATTCGTTGAAGGCGCGAATACACGAAATAATTGCCAACCTGTGGTTGCTACAAAGGGATCGCCGCTGTCACTTTTAATCAACGATTTTCATTTATTTCGATATTAATACCCGGATTTTCGAGAAAATTCACGGGTATTACGCGCGTTCAACGCGAATTTTACGCGAATGATATAAATATAAGATTTATCTCGAAACCAATCTGTTAAAATCTTATTAAAATTTAAAGAGAAAAAGAAAATGTATAATTCGAATGAGAGTGATTCTCGATTCTTTCTGAAATTGCGCGAAGAGAGCATTTTTAATCTGCTCGAATCTTATTGGAATTAAGAAAAATTTGAACTCGAGAATGAACTATCATTGGAAGCAATTAGAATCTTCTTTTTCAATTCATCTCGATATCCCGACTTCCGGTTCTCAAGATATCGTGTAAAGAAAATATCATTTATTACCTCTGTCATTTTCGTTTACTCTCGTTCGCATTAATGATTCCTGGAAAACGTGATATATATTTCCAAATAAAAATATGTAGATCACTGGATCGCGGGCCCATTTACGCGCGGTATATCAAAGCGATATGGAAATTTTGAGTTTTTGATTGAAATATTGGAACTAATATAAAAAAAAATGGCTTCAATGGCATTCGTTCTCTCCATTTCCTGAATAAGAGTTTAATGGCGAAACTCTTCTTCTCTTTTTACATAAAAAAATTCGAAGCTTCCACTTCTGTTTTAATAATTATCGTTACATTTATTAGAAACATCCACGTGTTTTTTTCCTATTTAATTTTCCTTACAGAGAGGAAGATCGAAAATTTTATTTGAACAGCAAAATGAATAATTCATTTTCCAACAATCGGTAAACAAGCAAGGACGCGATTCATGAATTTTTTATTCAACTTTCGCCTGCCGGCCATCGAACCGTCCCGGGATCTCATTTTCAGATAACGAAACTTTCCGTTCTCGTATTGGATCGCTTAACGAACCCTGGAACTCGTTCTCGTTCACGGACCACCCCTTGGACCGGCTAGGGAAAACTTTCCAATCGCTTAGGGTCCCATCGCCGTTCCATAGCCGTTAAAACGCCTAATCGAATCCATTCGTCTTCTGCCCTGATCGATTTCGCTTTCTATTTCCGCTTAGAAAGTTCTCTGGAAATCTTCAATCCTCTGTTACAACGGGTACAACAATTTTCGGAAAGCTATTTTCCCCCTCCCCTCAGCAAAGACACAACGATTACTCGGATCAAGAGTTGAACGCTTCTCCGTGTTATCGTCTCCTTTGTAGATCGATAATCGAGAATTGTTCCCCGGAATCAAGTGTCGGCACGAGTTGTTAGGCTATGTACAGGCTACGTAATTCCCCCCTCAGCTAGTGGCTTCGAAATTCATTACTGGCTCGAATCTTACACCGTTCCCGAAATCCCTTAGAGGCTTGTAAAGGAACAACCTACCTCGGTTTTCGGCTTTGCCCCAAACTCGAAGACAACCCTCCCTCCCCGTTAAACGGCGAACCATCGTGTTTCTCAAACTTGCAAACTAGTGTGTATATATATACTCCCCCAAATTGCACGGATACACAACGCTTGCCTTACTTTCTCTAAACCGATTGCGTTATATTCTTCGTAGTAAACATTCTCGCAAAATTCAAAATTCAAAATTCAAATCTTCAAACGCGAGAGTCGACTATTAACCCTTTGCTCTCCAACAGTGACTCTCACTACTTGAGTTAATGCCGTAATTCCAGTGGTTTGTTGCGGCAACTTGGAATGGTGACAATATTTATTTATGTTTGATTTTTTTAATATTGCTTTATAAATAGATTCCTAAGCTCTTTACGTATAATTTTATGGGGTGTGATCTTGAGAACATCGAACACACCAAATGCGCGGGTCTGAGTCTAGAGTTGCTAGTTCGATCGAAACAGGCCTGGAGTGCAAAGGGTTAAGATTCGAAGGGATAATTGTTTTCTATTTCTCTCTGTCTTCTCGACTTTTCGAATCGAGAGTGGTCAATCAGTTTTCTGTCCACGAATATGGAAAGTGGATACCGTTACACGGTGGAAACTCGTGGCGGCGAAGTATAAAATTTAAACTCTCGTTTCGAACAGTCGATGCGAAACTTTACGTTATACAACGTTATGTTCGAAATCGAGTCGAACATTAGCCACGCGAAAGTTACGGGAAATCAACACCGTCCATCGCCAATTCCTTTCGTCCCTTTCCTCTGTTGATCTCTGCAATCGTATCGCTCGAAAAATTGGGAAAAAACTGGAAGAATTCTTCGATCCCGCTGGAATAAAATATCGAACGAAATATCTTTGCACCTTTATCCTCCACAGTTTGAAAAAGCTCTCTCTCTCTCACTCTCAACCAAATATACTCAACGATCGAAGAATACTCGAAATCGTTCCTTCCTTATTTCCCCTCGCGTCGATCGATCCACGCGGTGATTTAATCCTCGGGGTTGGAGAGCATCGTCTGACACGCGTTGATACGTCCCCCGTCAAGCGATATTTCGCTTTCGTTGTAACGAAACGAGACGAAACGAAGGGAGCGAGCGAGCGAACTCCCAATAGCTCCGTTGAGCCCGATGGAACTCGATTGCCGGGGCGAAACACTATTTCGAGCGGAACGGCGACGAAACGGATCTCCCCCGGACCGGGTCACGGAGATCGGATGAAAGAGGACGAGGAGAAAAACGAATCGAACGAATCGTTTTCGACCGTTCCTCTCTCCCTCCTCCCTTCTCCCGTTCCACCAACCCGACAAACCGTTTCATCGAGTTATGCGGCTCACAATCGGAGTAAAACGTTCTGTCATGCGGCACTCGATAAGCTCGCGCTATTTACGCTCTGCCTTTGCCGCCGTTTCAACGACACGCTTTTACCTCTCCGGTTTGTTTAATCGGCCGATACCGATCGGAGGCAGAGAGTTTCAGAGATGGACGCGAGTGTTTTTTCTCCTTTTCTCTCTTTCTCTCTCTCTCTCGTGAAATTGATTCTTTCGGTTCGATCGTTTCTTCGAACTTCTTTTCAAATAGTGGTAATAATGGTGGTGGTGGTGGTATTGGTGGTAGTTTCGTAGGTTTAATTTAAGAAGATCGCGGTTTAAAAAGTGGGAATTACTTCGCAAAGTTTCCTTTCCCCCTCCCCTCTCAATTATCCGGAAAGTTATCGGCTATAGTGGAGAGGGGGAGGGGGAAAGGGAAGGTTACGAGTTTTGTTCGATAAGAGTTTCAACCCGTGAAACGAATTAACGTTGGAAGCGATTTGGCCAAGTCGCGCGAAAACCCGTGTTCGGATGGAAACACACTTCTGACAGCAATTAAAACGCGTAACAATTTCCCTCGAATTAATCCGTAGTTGCGTGTGGAAATCATTAATTTTTTTCTCGGCCGGGCAACTAACGAGATCGCGTCGTATTTTGTTCTTTTTTCTTCTTCTTCTTCTTCTTCTCTTGCTGCTTTCTGCTTTCAACCTGCTTCGAGTCGACTTCTTTTTTTCTCGCGATTCTTTCCGCGCTATTATTTCCATTATCGCGATTTCTTTTCTCCGTATCGCTAATAATGAATTAAAAGTAAAAAGATGTTGGAGCAGAAATCTGTTTCGCTGGAAGTCTGGCTAAAGAAGGAAACCTTAAGGAGGATAGAGACCTCGAAACCTTACTATTTAATCCCTATTGAAACTCCTTCGCGAGGCGTTATACTGAGAGCTCTACTATACCTTCGACGATTCAATTTAAAATTACCGTAATACGATATCAATCCTCACCGCCATTTAAGATTTTATCGAATATTCGAATATTCGAACGAATGTCACGACATCAAATTTTCGAATCGTAGAAATCATTCTTCGAAATCGAATAGACTCTACTTCGAATTTTCCCGAATAAAATTTAGATCTCGTTTCGATTATCCCTTCCAGCCGCGTGTCATCCTCTTACCTTGTCGTCCAACTTCCCATTCCCCTCCTCTTCTCCCTTCCTTTCCTTTCCATCCTGCTTCCTCCTTCTGTCCCTCTCTCTGACCAGGCCGTTCAGACTTTTGTAAGACAAGAGGCGACACATGTCGGTGGTCAAGTCGGGCAGACGATTCTTGCAATCGCCGCATTGCAACTTCTGGTGCGGCATCTCGCAAGGCGGGCCCCCGGCGACGTCGCCCCGGAAAACCGGAAGTTCTCGCTCCCTCCCCCACTGTACATCCTCATCCTCGTAACTGGCCCGCGCTCGAAACACCTTCGAGCGCCGGCCACTCGCGTTTCCACGCAGATTACACGCGATTCCCTCCAATCTTTCGATCGACTTCGAAAATCCGAATATATATATATGTGTATATATATCCTTTTCTCCCTCGACTATATTTCCAATGACACGATTCCAATCACTTAGGAACTTAGGAACGAAACTTAGACGGCACTCGCGCTACACACGATGTATATTTCTAATATACAGGTGAAATCGCGGAAATTTGGTTGCTCGAAAGGGTTGTTCGTATCCTTCTGTAAGAGAGGAGGGAGGATATGATTAGACGAAGCGATTTGATACGTGACAAGCATCATCAGAGTGAGGAAAGTATCTCGTGCGTAAGACGAGTTTTCGAGAGAAAGAGAGAGAAAGAGAGAGAGAGAGTTGTGAGAGAAGTTTCGGATGGGTGATTTTATCAGGATATTTCTCGGGCTCCATTTTTTAGATTTAATCAGAATAACTTCCTTTCTTAATTTTTTAATCAGAAGGCGATAAAAATATATACACGTGGAATATTAGATGGAAGCATAATTATATAGATATATGCTTTTTTTTCGTCCCTCGAAACGCGCTTGTTTTCCATAGAATTTCGTGAAAAGAACAACCAGATATCCAGCTTCGAAATCTGTTTTACTCTTTCGGGCAGGAAATTCGAAGAACCCTCGCGATCTTCCGCTGGAAGAGAGCACCAGTGGTGAATCTTTTCGAAACAACTGTAATTCAAGAAGAAGAAGAAGAAGAAGAAAAAGAAGAAGAAAAAGAAGAAGAAGAAGAAGAAAAAGAAGAAGAAGAAGAAGGGGAAACACGATCGCGCCAAACCCAAGCATTACAGAAAAACTCTCTCCTAAGCGTAAGCTTGCCACGACTCGGTCGAAGAACCATTTTCAAACTCGCGTTCGAGCAACTTTTCTTCCCTTCTCCTTAACCGTATAAAACTGTCCACAGAGAGAAGTAGCGAAAGTAGCGAAGGGGAATGATGGAAACGGGGTGGAGAAAGAAGATCGATCATACGTTCAATCTCGAGAAGTTTCGTAACGCTGGTCGCGTATTAAGAGCGGCTCGCGGTGAAATTGGGGCGATCGAAAGAAGCTTCTTGGCACAGTTTCACCAGATGGTGGATCATCGTCAGTGGTCAAGGGACAAGTTTTCAACTTCCTTCGTTCTCGCCTCGCGTAGCCAGGTGTACACAGACCTGTTTTCTTTTTCGAAAGAAAAACTGGCGCCTTTCAAACCCCGTTCTCACCCTTCGACCCTTCGTCTCTCTCTCTCTCTCTTCTGCGCCGGCGGAATGAAAAATGAAGTTGACCGCGTTCGCGCGGGTATTTTAAGAAATCGGGGACGCGATGCTTCGAGGAACGAGGCAACCACTTCCAAACCCAACTTAAACGATCGAGCACCGCTGTTTCTGTCCCCTCGAAATCGCGACCCCCCACGATTTCCTATCGATGATCCCGCGTTTGTTGGGCTTCGGCCACGTTTAGAAACGAGAAAAATCGGACGGCGATCGACCAACGACTGACTGAGAGAGCGGTTTCGAGAGTCTGGGACCGCCCTTCTCGTCGTTCGTTTAAAAATATCCAAGAGGAAGGTGGACGAGGTCGCTCGACCGAGACGACACGCGGAGCTTGAAAAAATTTTAAGAATCTAAAATCTGTCGCGGCAAAAAAAAAAAAAAAGAAAAAA
>NW_006264071.1:288460-289436 GCF_000469605.1 Apis dorsata
CGTGTCATTTTGTAGTCGAAAATAGAAAAAATCGTTCATTTATTAAATTTATTATACGTTTTACTTTCTCTCTCTCTCTTTTAATGAAGTGGAATTGAGACGATATTTATCGGATATATATATGAAGCTGTCGAAAGTGGTCCGATTATTGTCGGGTACAGGGCAATAACGAGCTCGTGATTTATTGATAATTTAATTCCACGATTAGCAAGCCGTCCTAATTACGGGAATAATTCATTCGATATGTGTAAGCTTCACCCTCGAATCAATTATCGATATTTTCCGCTTACATCGGTAGTTCGGATCCTCGTTATTGCGATATTTATTTATTGTTCCCCGTGATAAATAGAGTTGCTTCTTTATCGCGATACTGCTTTCGGCCACGGCCGATTTTAATTACGGAAATTTTCGACGCTTCGAAAATTCGACTATGCAATTCCCCGATCAAGTTTGGATAAACGAATCGAGAATTCTGAACGGGCTCGATTTCGTGTTTATCGAAAACGTAATCGACTCGAATACACGGGTGGAGGAGGAGGAGGAGGAGGAGGAGGATGTAAAGTGTCTCGATCCTCCGATCTCTGCGATCTCACTTTTACACGGATTTAACGGCGACTAATTGCGGGTTGTTAAAACATTTTATGAACCAGTTTTATGCGGATAATGCTCGGTAAGAAATAAAAAAAAAAAAAAAAAAAAAAGGAAAAAAGACAATAAACGGTTCTAGATTTTGCCCGACGATTGTTCCACGCCTCCGAGAACAATTCTTCAAAGGAACTATCTTCCATCTAACATTTAACATTCCTATTCATTTTTTTTCCACGCGACAAAGTCTGAATTGAGTCTTCTTTCGTAATCTTCTTTCGTAATAACGATACAGAAACATAAAATTTATATCCACCAATAAATATATCCGTGATAATCGGAGGGGCACAAAAAAAAAAAAAAAGAAAAAAAATGAAACGAGGCTGAAACA
>NW_006264071.1:289445-289902 GCF_000469605.1 Apis dorsata
TTATTGCCCTAGAGGCTATAATCATTGTCGTGGACGGCAAAGCAACGTCGTAACGCAGACGCAGACTTTATCGTTATTAGCACGATCTCGAAAGGAGCGAGGGGAAATATCGTCTCGAAAGTGGGAAGGAGCGAAACCTAACTTTATTCGGCCAATCCGATACTAATTACTCGCGAAGAGAAACTTGTTCCCCACGGCTAATTGAATACGGTTGGTCCAACGGCGATTTCTTCGCCCGGATACGCGTCCCTTGTTTCCTTGCTTCCCTTCCGTTCTTTCTTTTTTCGGCGAGGAGGGGTCGAGCGGGCGGTCTCGTAATTGGATTCGCCGTCGATTAAGAGAGGCCACCCCTCCCCTCTTCTAACTTTGTACAGTTTATAGATTATACAATCGACTCGCGAGAAGGAGGAGAAAAAAAAAAAAACGCGCAATTAACGTCGAATTAGGAGCAAGCTTT
>NW_006264071.1:290071-312078 GCF_000469605.1 Apis dorsata
GTTACCTCGAGTTGGTGTTGCTATGCTCGGTTTCTATTAGCCGAAAGGGGAGGGGGTGGTAAGTGATGGAAGTAATTTGAAGAATTGGTTCGTTTGGTGGTGACGGGGGTGAATGGAGTGGCGCGATAACGAGGGCGTTCCCCGGTTAGTGTTTGGGGAAGAATTGAGCATCGGGGAGGGATTAGGAAAGGCACGTGTGGTTCGGGCGATAATTTTTCGATGGAACCAAGGAGTGGAATTAATTTTTCCGAGAACGAATAATGACGAAATTTTTAATCGTGGGGATACTTTTGGTATTAAAATTGTCGAGACGAATTGTTTTATTCGTTTCGGATTTTTTTTTTTTGCGATCTTTGCAGATTATTAAAAACACGAATTTTGAAATTGAAAATTAATGTTAGGTTTTTATCCGGGGAAAGATAATTGTGTGTTTACTAATTGTTTTCATAATGGTTTTATATATAGTTATATTTGTGGGTGTATAATACGTATGTTGGTAATTTTAATTTTGTAAAAGTATGGAATGAATTTTAATTAATAAGTTTTGTATCATGTATACGTTGATAATTTTAATTTTGTAAAAACGTAGAATGAATTTTAATAAGTTTTACATCATTCATTTTGATAATTGGATTACACTTCTTTGTTAATTCTCTTTCGTTTTCTAGTTAAAAAAAAAGAGAGAATAATTAAAAGGAATTT
Organism: Apis dorsata; assembly: GCF_000469605.1. Taxonomy (NCBI): domain Eukaryota; kingdom Metazoa; phylum Arthropoda; class Insecta; order Hymenoptera; family Apidae; genus Apis; species Apis dorsata. The sequence continues at coordinate 290,774 of NW_006264071.1, forward strand.
AATAAATTATACCGCAAAGTGACCATTTTGATCGCGTTACAAAGGAAATCGTATTTCAATTTTCGATGTTCTTCATTACGAAATAATGGTTAACCTTCCATTAATGGAGCAAGTAATCTACAAGTAATCTACACTAAAGAAAGTCTTAAATTACCCTGATATTAAAGAACATTTTATTAAAAGAAAAATATAAATTTTTTAATAAAAAAATTAAAATTAAAATTAGCCTGTAATCCATAGTGCAAAAAGGTCAATATTAAAAAGACATATCGTCGATAACAGTGAGACTGACGAGAAATTTCCGCAAAATTAGACAAAGTTGGTCATCGTCTAAAGAAACTTTTTGCAATTGTGCCTGCTATCTACGTATGTGTATGTGTATATGTGAGTGTCGAGGAAGCGTTTCGCAATATCTAGCCGAGAAAAACGAAATTGAGCGCGTCACCGAGGAACAAGGGCGTCGACAGCTGTCCCTCCTGAAGGGAGAGACCGTCGGAGACGTCGTCGTAGCGTGTCAGGTATAATGCAATCTCTCGTCTTATCCGCGTTTCTGCGAGAATACGACGAGTCTAAGTTTATCAGAGAAGCTGCAGCTTCCACGCCCGGGATAAAAGGATTCAAACTGGAACGCTTTTCCGGAGAGCGGAAAACATTTCTCGATGATAAATCGTGTATCGCGTCACGAAAACCTCCATTCGTCCAATTACACCTGGATAATTTTAATTGGGAGAAAGGAAGTACGTGCAATCGAGCAAAATAAACGTGTATACACGCTGAGTTCTCGTATTATTCAAGATTTTAAACAATGGGCTCTGCTCTTCTTTGGAACTTGTTAATTAAATTTATTAGAGAAGCAAAGAAAGTTTATTATAAGGGGAGGATGAATTATTTCACATTGCTCACGGTCAAACTTCCCCAATTGCTCGTGATCTCGATAAATATCCGCGACCTCTTTCGAGATGCATCTGTCTTACCCGCTTCGTTTACTATTTCTTTTTTCTTTTTTAATTATAAATCACGATCGATGTAAAAGGGTTTTATTAAAAGCCTCGTTAATAAGGGTGTACCATTGTTGTATACCCGTAGAGACACGGGTATTAATAAATTAAAATGATCCATGATTGCGTCGATCAAAAATGACATGATCGATAGAAGAATCGGAGTTCCGGTGAAATGGAGCATAATACGAACGATGAGTTAATAAATTTAGATAATTGCCAGGAGTGGCGGTGGCAGGACGCGCGTCAACAAAGGATCGTCAATTTTCGAATGTTGCCCCCGGAATTCGTACAAAATTTTGCCAGTCCAACTCGTATACCACGTAACTGATGTTGCTATAGAATGAAATAAAATTTCTACTTTTAAATTGCATTTCCACGTGAAATTTCTCTTAGAAATGCAGCGAACAAAAAAATGTTCGCGATGCATTTTCGTCGAGATATTCGTTTCTGAGAGCGGAATAACGTTGGATACTTTACTAGGAAAAAAATAAAACGGAGCGAGAAAATTGTCGAAGAAAGAGAAAGAGAGAGAAAGAGAGAAATTGTTAGCATTTCGATAAGAAAGAGATAATCCGGTTGTAACAAGGGTTTACGAATACTGTCGACTAATATATTCAACGTGGTTTACATTAGAGGAAACCACCATAATTCTGTCGCGAGAAATTGTTGAAACAACGTCCTTTTCTTTTCTCCGCAAGATTCGCTAATAAATAACGTCTGAATTAAAATCAAAGCTTATAAATCGTCCAAACTTCCTTTCCACTTGTTACTTAAGGATTTATTTATTTTCACCTTTTACACGAATTTCCTATGTAAATTTCTTATTTCTTCCTTCCTTTTTGCAAATGAAAAAAAGAAAATTCTTTCATTTTCCAATTAAAAGGGAAAAAAATTTTATTTCTCTCGAAAATTTCTTTATAAATTTCTTCAATGATTGTTCAAAAAATTTCTTTAATTTATTTGGAAAATTATTAATCAATCTTTCTTCAATTTCTTCAATTAAGAAAAAAAAACTTCACCTTCTTTTCTTTGCAAATTCTTTAATAACCCTCCGTCTATTTTTCAATTAAACAAGTAAAGTGATTAAAAAGTGATTAAAAGGAATTTGTTATCTCTCGGAAAGCGCGCAATTTTCGAAATCTCGAGGTCCCCTTCCCTCCTCGGATTCACAATGAAACCGGTCGATAAACGGTTCCCGGAATCGCGATAAATTTACGCGGCCGACTTTAGGTCGTAAATACAACTTTAGCGAAAACTTAGCCATCGCAAAAGTTTTCAACCGGGTTCGAGACGAATTGTTCGAAGCCGGCCGACTTACTCGCGCGCGTCGCCAATTAATTGCCGCCGATTATCACCGAGGAACCCTTGCCTCGATTAGTCGCGGATGGAGTGGCACGCGCGGAACTTGGAGGCATTATCTATTTCCACGATTGCAACCCAACAGTTCTTGCAATTCACCAATTTATCGGGAACAAAACCGATCTTTCGTAATTTTACAACGAACCGATTTTTCCATCCACGTTTCACTCGTATCATTAGTTTCGTGATTTGTTACGTAGAAAAAAAAAAAAAAAATTCGATGTTAGCAAGCTTAAATTTTTGTTATTGATATAAATTAACATTTTGCATATTTGAAAAAATATGTTAATATTTTATTCCAAAAATAATCTTAATGACGCGTTACTATATATTTATGACATAGCAAGTTAACTTTTATCATATTTTACGATTCATGGGATATCGTAGGACAGTTAAAACCTGTACGAAAAATTAAATATATGAGAGTCCATCAGATTTTAATTTAATTAATTTAAAATTTAAAATTTTAGCATTTTCGTTGTCACTATTGATTATTAATTTTCGTGAAATTTTGTATCAAATAATCATGCATCATGGAAACAATGATTATCAATTTTATTATCACGTGATATTATCGATTATTGATTTTCGACTGGAATTTTAAATAATCATGCGTATTAAAAAAACACCGATTATTTGTTTATCCGTTTACTTTTATTTATTTATTTTTTTATATTATTTTTCATATTGCGTAAAATTAATATAATCAAACTTGTTATTTCTTTAAATAATAGCGGGCGTGTCGAATAACGCCTCATAGGGACGCGTCATAACAACAATTTCATCTCGTCGTCTTCCGACGAGAGATATTTCCTCCCTGTTCGAATTATTACAACGAGTAAAAACGGAGAAGGAACGGAAAGAGGTAGCCGGATCCAAATATCTCGCGATTATGGCAAAAGTTCAGCGCGGAAACACCTTCGTAGCGGAGTTTTATTTAAGCTTGAAGGTGTTCAAGCCCGTGTTTACAGCGTCCGTGTCGGCGCGAGATTCTCGAAAATAAATGAGGGAAGATGCGAGATCTTGGGAGAAACTTGGGAAAACTTGTGAAAGATTACGCCGAACGCGTTGAGGCGCGTTTGTTTAAAAACGGCGGATAACGATTTTCCAAGAGAGCCGCGTGACTCTGTGTTAATTGGTTGTGAAAAAGCCGATTACCGATTTCGAGAGATAACGAGCGTCACGCGAGCTTGGATCCGTGGCTCGTGATTTCGAAAGAAAGCGACCGTGATTTTGCTCGGGAATGTTGCTCGTTTAGAAATTAAGTCGAAGAAACGAAGAGATGAATTTTAATGTAAATTTTCTTTCTTTTGTTTTGTGCGATAAACGAGCGGAACGTTGTAAAACATCATGGGCGATCATTTAAGATTTAAAATTTAACATTTGAATTTTTCCCATCCAGTTTGTAGATAAGAAGAGTTTCTATTTGTTTTTAATTTTTAATTCTTCCGTTACAGTTCCGTTTTCTAATCATTTCTGAAACACGATCTCTTTTCTCAATAATCATAAATAAATCGCGATTTCTCTCGCCTAATAATATATATAATTATATCTTTAATACAGTGAAATAAATATAATAATATATTTTATATTTATAGACGAGTCGTAAGATCCAGCGAAATATTAAATGAAATCAAAAAAAAAAAAAAAACTAATATAAAATATATTCGTAATTTTCGATGGAAAAAGTACCATTAGTAATTATAAAGATATGTTACAAAAAAAATTTATATTCAAATAATTTCTGTTTTACATTTTTTTTCTGCAAAAAGAGAGAATTAATGTTATTTACACAAAATATGACATTTTCTTGCATCCCAATATTTATAATTACAATGAATTTTTAATATTTTTTTCACCACGATAAACCACAAATCATCTCCATTTGTATTTCCACGTTAAATACCTTAAATAACCGTCGAAAATTTTCGTTGAACAATTTTTCCTATAAATAATCGTAAACAGAAATAACAACAGCGACTCGTAGCTTAAAAAATATTGGTCCATCTTCGATTTACAAACAACAATTTCGATAGATTCCCGACATTTGTTTCGCGATAAAGTGATCCGGCAATTACGTTTCGCCCTTGTGTCTTCTCTCACCGCGATCATCACGACAGATTTTTACTGGAAGTCGTTCGAGAAACGACGATTGCAACCCGATTTCTCCTCTTTCACGACTTCTATAAAGACTTCTCTGCCCAACGGTCGCGCTTCGATCTCCATTTCGATTCACTACGCTCAATGACGATTTTTCCGCCGTGTGAAAATAGGTCGACTCGAGAAAACTTGACACCAGGCATTCGCTGACGTAACCCTTGAAACATGTTTGACCACGCCGCGCAAAACGATTCCAACGTTCACCGATGTTGTCAGAATCGCGATTCGGAATCGATAATTCGACATCGATAAATCCACGTGACACTTTTGCAATTGCGCAGAGAAACTAATTTTTTTTCGAATCACGTGCACGATTCCTTTCGAGTCGATTTGAAACATATTTTCACTTTGTGAGGTAGAACCCTATTCTCCTTGTTTTTTCGTAAGTCTACGTTTAGGATTTCGTTCTAGAATTGTCTATGATCTACCCTCAGATTTTTTTATTTTATTTTCGTTCTCTCATTGATAAACATCGCGGAAAAGATTTATCAGATCTTCCAAGAAAAAAGAAAGAAGACTGATTCGAAGCCTCTTTTTGTACTCCTTTGCTCTCTCATCTCAAATTACATCTTCCTCGTTCGAATTTGAACGTTGATTTTCCACGAAAATGTCGATTTTACTATTTGAAAAAAAATTTATCTTACGTCGGGATACGAAAAATCGGAGCGAAACGCGGATTGATGGGGCGAGGATACGGAATAATCGATGGATCAGACAAAACGAGGAGTCACGTAATAACATCGTTGAAACGATTCGATTTTATTTACGACGTCGTTCAGCGGTCTTCTCACCGGTAAAAATTTTTACTTACATTTTATGCGGGTCGATTTCACCGTGCGATCGACCGCCACGCGAGATCGACTTTATGTAGGACCCAGAGATCGCGAGCCACTTCCTCTCTCTCTCTCTCTCTCTCTTCCCCCTCTTCGAGGCGAAATTTATCTCACCAAGGTTGGTTCTCTACGTAACGAGAGAACTTTGACTTCTAGGATAAAACCACGATTCATTAGAATATTCTCCACAACGTGAATTTTACCCTCCTCGTAAATTTGTTTAATCAACAAAATCAAGATTCAAAACTCGAAGAGTAAAGAAAGGCGCGCTCTCTCTCCCTCCCCTTTTTTTTTCTATCTTTTCCTCGAAGACTTCTTTCTTTCGTTGGAAACTTCGAAATTTACAATTCAAACTGGGTAAGTACGAAGGTAAAGCAGAGTGGTGGGGTGAACGGTTTGAAAATTTGCTCGGCGACGGGCAAAACGTCCCAATCAACCCTCTCCCCTTCCCCCCAAAGCCTGTTTCACGTACGGGAGCCACGTTAAAACGTGGCCGCGTTATCGGAGCAGAGGGATCGCGCGTCCATCCTGGGCTTAATAATCTCTCGTGCGGTGGAAACGGTGCGCCGTTTTCCTGAAGGATTTACACGGTGAAAATTTTCGCGGAAATATCGTTTTCGAACGTGGTTCCATTGTGCTCTCTACGCGGATTAATGAACAAATGTTTTTCTTTTAAATAAAATTCTCTCGCGCGAGAAGAAACGCGTTCTCATCAATCGATGTGCTTGTCTCGATTCGGTTTTCGGTGTTCCTTTTTACCACGAATTACCACGAAAATAAGGGGGAGGAAAATTGAAAACTGGAGGAGCGGTTGAACAGTTGTCCTCGAAACGTCGAGGGCAAGTAAAGTTGAGAGCAGCGGAATTAACGTAGCGGAGGCTCGAGACATTAGGTCAGCAGTTGTCAAAGCTAAGGATGGTAATGGGAGTGTAAGCAATGCTGAGGGCAGACTTGAGGGCAGACTGGAGACTTTACCGGCGAGAGACCGGGGCTAGAGCCGCTATTGCGGAGCAGTTGGCTACGTCAAAGCTAGGGATGGGAAAAATAATGACGAAAGCCCGGGGGAGGGGGTAAGACGGACGAGAAGACAAAGCTAATGGCTAAGTGAAGAAACTGGGGAGAAGGAAAGGCTCGAGACTTCAAATCTTCTACTACCCATTCATTCTCTGAAAGCGGACCTAAACGGCAGCGAAACCAGCGAGGGCTCGAGATTTTCAAGATTTTTGAGCGGTTGTTCAACGTTGTAATACCAAAAAAAGAAGAAAAAGCCGGGAGGAGAACAACTTAAAGGTAACGAAAACTAACAAAATTGGAGAACTGGAGGATTTCAGCATTTGCTTCGTCGAGAGCAAAGAGCAAGACCAAGAGAAATTAATGGAAATGGAGGAGACTTTTAGGTAAGACATTTTGGCTGCGCTGAGAGCAAAGTTAAGGTCAAGCGAAATTAAATGGAATGGAAAATTGAGATTTTAAACCTCGTCAAACGCATTATTGCACTTTATCCTGTTCACAATTAAACGACGGCGGTTGTACGATTAAAAATAGAATTATAGGTGTTTAGAGCGACTGTTTACAGCTATTTGCTCCTCCATTGCTCCTCTGAGTCTTTGTCCTCAAATTTCATGGGACCTGTTAGAGCGAAACGAACGAGAATTTATCACCCCTCGGAGACGAGTGGGCGGTTAAAATGCGACCGGAAAATATTTCACCGTCCGAAACCAGCGTCTGCAACCACCGCTAATGCTGATAAAATGAACGTCACCAACGCCCCCCCTCTTTCATATTTGATAGAAGATAATAACGCGCGGTACTCGCGGCGTTATTAGAGGGGACCGGACCGGCAAGAAAACGGCGCAAAATCGTCGGTGAATAATTAACAAGGAACGGCCGGCTAACGAGAAACTTGGACAGAGAAAATTGCGCGCCGCTCGTCCCTCCTCGGCAAACGCCCCGAAATTCTCTCGCCAATTGCACCCTGGTGCATAATGCACAGTGCGGGCAGTTGTTGGAATCCGCCTGTTTACCCATCCTCGAAATATCGTCGTATATATTCGAAACTGCTGCTATTTTCACCTTTAATTTCGCTCGATGAAGAGTTAAAAGGAATATCTGCAAATACATTTATTTAGAAAGTTTATCGCGAATACGATCGGTTTAAGGTTATCGAGTTTGATAAATAACGTCGGGCGTAAACCGGACAGGCTCTTACGTGTCTTATCCCACCACCATGTGCGAGAGAAACCCTCCCCCCATTCCGCTTAAATCCGGCCGTATGGGAAGTCGTAAATTTCACGAGTGGACGGCGAAAGAGATGAAAATTAAACTTCGATACTTTCTATTCCACGAATTTCGTTCAGATCTGGCCGGTTTCGCACTCGAGCGGAGCTGAGCGAACTAGAATTCCATTTTGATTTTTTCTACGCAAAAAATATTCGTACGGGGACAACAACTAGGAAAATCGATCCAAAAATTTAATTTTGCGCGGAAAACAATCCGAAATGGCGGTGCCCCGCTTGGCAAATTAAACAGTTTCCGAGTTAGTCGAAAAGTCGGAGCAAGATTCGAAAACATCTCCCCGAATCGGGAGAAAAACAGAACGAAAGTTGTTTACTCGTGCGATACGAGGGATAATCCACACGAAGGACGGAATTTTTGTTTGTCTCGTAGGAAATAAGCTTCTCTGCTCTCCATTCGAGAGAAATACTCGAGGAGGATCTGTCCGCCCTCGACGGAGGTGTAGGCGTGTTCGTGTGTAGGACGAACAGAGGATATATTTTCAGGAAGCACGGTTGCACCGAGGCCCGACCGAGCGGCGTAATTATTCCGCCTATGAGTCGAGAGCACGAGGAAAATATGGAAGGTGACGAGAGCCGCCTAACTTTCGAATCGCCCAACTTGTTTGGATCGAAGGAGGGGGGACCAAGAGAGAGAGAGAGAGAGAAACGTTCGAAACGCGCAAAATGGACGGAAGGATGAAGGGAAGGAGGACGAGACGCGATTTCGCGTTCGAGTTTCACAGAAAGGAAGCCACGGAACGCGTAACACGATCATCGACAGAGACTGGCTTTTTCAACCTGGCGTTTCACTTTCAAATACCAGGGATTCCTGAATCGCGCGATACAGATAGCGACGATATTTTTCGATCGCGGAACACTTTCAACGGTTAAAAGGTGGAGAAAAGATTGAACGTACGAGTATTATTTAGGTCGAAATTTCACCAAATTATCGGGAAAAGAGACTCGAATCGCACTCGAAATCACGTATATCACTCGTCGATTCTCTCGCACACAAGAAGAAGAATCGGAAGAGCAGCGCACAAACGACACAAGCACAACACGGAACGAAAGTCGACCATTCGCCTCGAGCGAACAATCCACTCCTTCTTTCACCGCGAAACACTGAATGCACTTGGAAGATATATCCACGGAATTAATCCACGGGAGTCACGGTGAAAGAGCAACGCGCAATCGCGAACCGGCCTTGAAGGAACTCGCTCGGACGATCGGCCGCAAACTTTTCGAAACTCGGCGAAACTCGGCGATATCCAGGAATTGGAGGCACGGTCGAAAATAAGCGCGATTCCTGCGCGATTATCGCGGGAGAAAGAGGCCGATTCCGATTCGATGGACGATACCGAGCAGCCTCCTCCGCTCCTCCAACGTCCGTCTCCAACGAACGTTGTCCAACGCCTCTCTCTCTTCGCCGGCGACTCGCAGCACGCTGCCCCGATCACAATCTATTTACGAGTAAAAGCACTCGCGTCGCATGCCAACGGTTGGCGAGAACTGGCGTGTGCCGCGGCACACGAGCACCGGAGGGACAAGTTTTCGCCGCGCACGTGTACCGAATGCGAGACGATGACACATACTCGATGAATCATACCGAGTTTTGCCATTTGACGCCCCTCCGTCCGTCCCTCCTTCCAAGGAATTCGAGTTTTTCCAGAAGGAAAAGAATTCCTTTGGGAGAACGTGCGTCCTCTCGCGAAATCGTTAACACGATTCTTCTCTCTCTCTCTCTCTCTCTCTCTGTCTTTTCTCGAATCAACGAGTCGATTTATCCCCTCGTGAGTAAGATTTTCATCTCTGCTCAGTTTAAAGATGCAGATAATTCAATTAAAATTTGGTATCTTTTAAGAGAAAGAGATTTTTTTCTGAATTCTATCATGAAATCGTGATTAATCGTGAATCTGATCACTGCTATTTTTGTGTGTCGAATTCCAAGAATATTGTATTATCGAAATCGAATGATGCGAGAATAAATTGGAATTATTTAGTCGTATTATTTCGAAGAAGAGAGGAGTCGAATTAGTCAGTTATATTCTTCGAAAGTGGCGTAGTTAAAATTAAATCTCGTTTGATAGCTCAATACTTCACCGAGTATCGGTTAACTAAATATTCGAACGAAAGAGATTCTTGAAAAATCGTTTTCAGAGAACACCGATTTACACCGACTCTCGCCCTATCATCTATCTTCTTCAACACTTGTATCGAATATCCAATAATATGAGAAAAAAGGAAAGGAAAATAAAGCCAAAAAACACTTTTAAACGAAAGCACAAAGTAGTATCTCTTCCCGAACACGAATTATTCCCGACCACGAGCGAGCGCACTTACGAAAATTCCACTCCGTCCCATCATACGATACTCGAAATAAACCGAATTCTCGCGTTTCACAAGCGAAGAATTCCTCGCGACGAAATTCGACCGAGATGATATCCTTGTACAAACGTTCGATCGATATTCCTTATCAAACAGATAACACGACGTATTATCACCGGTCGTAAGAATCTCTCTCTCTTTCTCTCTCTCTCCAGAGTGCAGCGCGAAACCTCTTCAACCTCTTCGAAGTTCACCGGCCCGGGTGAAGACGTGGGCGAATCGAGCGGCCTACTACCCACTTTAGACGCGGTCTCTCGCCGACCTAGGCCAACCTCTCTGCCTCTCTGCGAGAGGAGGAAAAGCGGCAGTGGTGCACACGCACCTCGAAATACTGGAGGACGATTTGTACGCGTCGACCGTCCGCCGACCGTGCGCAAAATGTTTGAACGACGTCCAACCGTCGGTGAAATATCGAGAGTACCTTCGATACGAGGGGACGAGTTAACGAGGGTTTGGAATTTTCGGGTGAACGGTCGCCAGGATTTGCCGAGATTTATGGTACACGCGGTGCTCTCTCTCTCTCTCTCTCTCTCTCTCTCTGCGTGTTTAGATTTTAACGTCGATCGAGAGTCGGTTCGAGTGGTTGATTGATAACGTTCTTATTTTGAAAGGAGTTTGTTATTGGAAACGATGTGAAGTGATGTGGGGAGAGTGGTGTGTTTTTGGAAAAAAACAGCGATTGAAGATTTTTATCGAGATTCGATGCGTGTTTTTTGAAAGTTTTTTTTGAAAGTGTTTTTTTTTTAATATTGGAAAATAAAAAAAAAGATTCTAGGTTATTCAGAATAGATGTTGGATGCTTATATATGATACGAGAGATTAATTTGTCCGGGTTAATGTAAAATTTATTATTGTATAGTCACGTTATTCCTTCAATTCTTGTGTCTTATAAATCGAAAGGGATGGGGGATAATCGAGAGATGAAGTGTATATGGAACGAAACTTGAACGAGGAATAATCACGACTGTCCAGCGTTTAAAAGGATGACGAGGAACGAGATGTCGATATCAATCACATAAAAATCGTGAATTTTTATAAAGAATGATGGACACGCACGGATCACAGTTCAATTCATATTTTACGGATTTACAGAAATCGAGAATTCTTGCAACGAGTCGCTATATCACGGTGGATTAACGTTTCATTTTTTATCGATATATTGCAGAAAAAGTATTTAATCACATAAGATAATCACATTGATCCAATGTTCTATTTAAATCTGACGATTTTTAAAAGAAATTCTGCAAATCGAACGCGTTTCATTCAATCCTCATCCCAAACGGTATTCCGTAAATTTATCTTGACGCGTCTTCGCGACGTTTACACATCTCCCGCCGGAAGTTCCGTTATTGACGGAGATGGTAAGCGTTCCCTTCCCTCTTTCCCTCCTTCCATTTTCCTCCGCTTATTCTCTTTTTTCAGAGAAAGAGAGAGTAAACAGTAATAACGAGCCACCACGTGTACTCAGAGTGGTCTTTTTGCCACGACTTGGCAATGGACACCGGTCCCAACGCGAATACGAAGACGTTTCTATTTTCGAAATTCGTCGCCACTTTTACTTAAATCCCGCTCTTTTCGATATAAGATTATCGAGAATATTCATTATCATTCGTGCTTTCTTCGTGGAAAAAAAAAGTGTTAATCGAGAGATCGAGCGTGATTCCAAAATGAAACGGAAATTAAACCAAGTCTAATAATTTTACGTTTCGATTTTGTCGTTAAAACCGATAAAGAATCGAAACAAGATTTCGTTACTTTTTTGATTTCCGGACGATACGAAGCGCGGAATTGATACGGGAAATTTAAATAATTTTACGAAGTGAATTTAAAGCGCGAGTTAAGTGTATTAAGTGAGATTACAATGTTGAAACTGCGTTATCTTAGCGCAATTTTTAAAGACCGGTGGAACATGATATCCAGGCTCGCTTCCGTGAACTATTAAACAAGAATACGCGAGACGGCGGGAGCACCGTCTAGTTCTATTAAAAGCGACATTTTACAGCGGGCCACGTGATTCACAATGCTCCCGGAAATAAAGGTGATATGCAAATGCGGGAATAGCGTAGTTATTCTCGCGCACGGCCGCGCCCCTTCCTTCCTCCCCCTCTTTGCCACTCCTCGTCTGCCCCGCGATAAATACTTCCGCGAATCCCGCGAGAAAGTTCGACGTGTCCTCGTATCGACACCAGAAATTGAACATTTTCGAATAAACCTCGATCGATCATTTTTTTTTTTTTAAAGCGTCTTATACGAATATACATTTGAATCGATTAATTTGCAATTCGTTCGTAAACAATCGACGATAATTTTACGAATTGTAATTTAAAAATTGAAGGAAAGATTAATTTCACTTTTTTTGCGCGTAATTTAAATTCAATGTCGAGTATTTAAGCATCGTAACGTATTCTCTCTCTCTCTCTCTCTCTCGAGAGAGAGAGAGAGATTCTTAAAATGGATAAAGGTTGTAATTGTCGTTCTCAATTCAAGCGAGACGAGAAGATTCTACTCTCGACACGGACAAGATGGTTCACTCTTGGACGTGAAACGCTTGTAAAAATTTCCCGCCGGACAACTTGCTCGTTTCCTTCGTCAGCTTCAGTGTTTGAATCTTCCAGCCGCTTCCAATTTCCGTGAAAGTATCCGGTTGTTGTTGGAGAGATACGAGCACGGTAGAGCCTCGAAAATCCGCAAAACTTCTGTTTCAGAGCGGCGGAACAGACTTTATTGGGCCAGATGCGCATCACCAAGAATTCGGGAAACAAGTGTCTTTACTCGATGTGACGCGTGCCTCGGAGATTTACCTTCCGGTGAGAACGCGTTTCCTCCTCCTGTCCGTGTTCATAATATTTCGAGATCGCAGGGTTGTTAGAAATTTTCGAGAAGAATCTTCATTTTTCATCATTGAATCAATGGTTCGTTGGAAAGAGGGAGGGAGAAACCTGGTTGCAGTGGCGCGTGCAATGTTGAGGGATGGAGAGGGGCGGTTTTGAATTTCGTTAACGACATCGATAGGCCGCCTCTCTAATCGACATCCTTTGACCTCGTATTTATGCAAATGAACCGTGAGGAAGGCTTCGAAGCGGGAGAAAATTATCGACGGCTTCGTTTCCGCCGCTGGGAAATTATCTTGACCGCTGGACCATCGCTGGGTTCGATGAACGCAATTTTCCCGAACGATCGTTCAACCGTCATCCTTCTTCCTTCCTATTAATCTTCAACTCGTTAAACGGAAACTGCAAACCTATAACTCCCGTTTAAAAAATATTCTTCAAAATATTTTTCCAAAATTCGTGAAAACGATTTTTGATCTAAAATTGTTCACGTTCGAGAATAAAATCCAATCCCTTCTCGAAATTCGAATTTTAAAGGGTTAGAAGAACAAAACATTCTCGGCTCTTTATATTATTCCCCTCCCTCCCCTACGAATCAAAAGGATTTAATAACTTAATAACGATCGTATAGTAGAATAATCGTAGAATCGTCGGGGACAACAGTTTATTGTTTCGAACAGGTTTCGTTCGCGTCAGCGCGTTCATCGGCCGATTGTCCGCCTCGATGCGCGTCGTTCACGGCGCTCGCTCGTTTGCGAGATGCTCGTTACGAAATTGTACGCGATAATATCGAGGCGGAGGCTGGAAATCGGTCGAAACGCTACACGGTTTCTCGCGTAGCATGCGCGCGCGTTTCCAATTAAGCGTAGATCAATTTTGATGCTGCAAGCTACGTAATTGATATAACGGCCCGGGTTAGTGTGTATATATATATATATGTATCGCGTCGGCCATTCGTACTTATCGGCCGCTGCCAATCACCACTTTCATCCGATTTCTGTCACCTGTCCGATTTTCCATCCGCTCCAATTGCCGGAGATCTTTCTGCGTTCGTGCTCCTCCGATATTTCGATCGATAATTCGATAATTCTATCGCGATTTCCTTTCTCTCTCTTTCTCTCTCTCTGTCCTCCCGTCGGAGGAATTTATCAATCGATGTGGGACGAATGCAGTATTTTTTTTTCCCTCCCCAATATTTGACGTATTATAAATATTTGTAGCGCGTATCTTTTTTGAATTAAGCCAGGTTCGCGTGTCGAAATTTTTTTTTTCCTCTGTGTGAATGTATATATGTATTCGATAAATATCGACGATTGCGCGTTTATAAAAATGGGAACGAGGGGGAGGAAGAGGGAAGTCTCATTCACCGCGACCGATTTAATTGTAAATTCAATCAACCGCTTGCGCTTGAAATTGGAATTAAAATTGATAAGCTTCTTTCTTCCCTTCGAGCGCGACAACAAGGGAGTCGACGATTGAAACGTGAATGTTTTTAAAAAAAAAAAAAAAAAAGGAGATTTTTCCAGGAGAAGGGAAAACGCTTTATCTCGTTGACCGTGTTATGAAAAGTAATTATAACGAAGTGAACGATTCCTCGGCCCCAGGAATCGAACGTTGTTTTCCTTGTATGGAAAACACCTTTGTTTCCATATATCGAGCGATGAAACGATCGATAAAGGGGGAGGGGGGGGGGTGCTATCTATGATCATTATCGGTGCAATCGTTGCGCCCCTCTGTCGCCTACGGTACGGAGAGATTACCTGTTCAAACAACAGGTGGTTCTGAAAACGGCAATTAATCGAAGAAGACTGCAATTTATGTCCGTCGAACGCCCCTCCCCTCCTTTCCTCTTACTTGTCTTTGTGAAAGAGAAAGAGAGCAACGGGGAAAATTAATAATCAGATCTCCGATAATTCACTATCTTCGGATCCTGTCTTTTTAGATAGAAAGATGAGCGATCGATCTTTCGAAGATCTTGAAGATCTTCCAACGTCCAAGATTATAAAAAAGATATGATGCATTTATGAAAGAAAGTGATGAAAGAATAAGTGAATCAGGGATCGTTAATTTTTTATAAACAATTCTTACGTTAAAATTTTATATTTAACCATCGTTTCTTCTGCATTTCCAATTTCCGTTTCATCGAAGATTCTTCTTCTACTTAAGAAGATACATTTTGTAATTTTTACATCAACATTTGTCTGCATCCATGACTCATTGACGTATCATATTGCTTCTTAGAAAGATGGAAAATCGTTAAAAATAGAATTTCTCGATCGTCAAATCCATCGATTAATCCATCACTCGAGATACGTTCTCTATAAGATATTCCTCTTAAGAGAGAAGCAAGTATTCAAAATAACGCGTGTCGATTCGATGACAGAGAATAAATCTGTCAACGAAGGGGAACGAAACGCGTTTCCTTTGAAATCCGTGAAAGAGGGGGAGGGAGAGGGGCCTGGCAAAATAGGGGAAAATTCTCAAACGTATCGGAAGAGAGTTGCGGGAAACCGCGGTGAATCGATGTGCCCCGGCGAAATCGAGTTATACACGGTGAAAACACGAGTCGTTTGCCGGCAAACAACCGGCGCGACAATTGAAATTCCAAAGTGGTGGATCGTATTGCACGCGTATTTCCGCTCCCCTATCTAGACGGAGGAAATCGTATCCATCTATCCGCGAAAATCCTATGAGAAACGAGTGGATAAAAACTCGATCCTCGCGCGTCTAATTTTCAAGCGTCTCTCGTGACGAGTTAAAGGAAACGTGACTACATGATGACGAAACGTTCAAGAGACTCTTCGATCCCTTCTTAAAGTAATGATGGAAATTCCATTCTGCTCTCTTTTTCTCTTTTCCCTCTCCAAACATCTAACCATCGAGGTCTGCAACTTGTCTTCTGAAAGGATTGGTTTCCGAAAGTCATCGAAATTTTTATCAACAGAATAAATTTTAAAATTTCCTATAAATATAAATCTACAAACATTTGTATTTCTGATCCTTTTTACAAATAATAAAGAGAATTCACACAGAAGATTTTTTTTTTTCAACGCATAGGAGATGCACAAAATAAAAAGATAAGAAGAGGAAGAAAGAGAGAGGGTATGTTACATCTTCTCGATCGATGAAGGAATCCAAAACGGGGAAAGAAATTTGAATTGCCAAAATCAAAGTTGATAGATAATTCGGTGTGTAATTCGTCATCGGGAATTCGCGAGGCCGATTCGAGAGGATTTCCCGCAAGAACATTATCATTTTAGCCGACGGAGATTGCGGCTCGATTATCGATTCGAAGTGGCTCTCGTCAAGTAATCAACCGTCGGCTGCTCTTTCGTTTACACTTCCTGTCACCGTTTCCGATCAATCGCTCTAACGAAACGTAAATTCTCCTTTCGTTCCTCTTGCACGGAATTTTATTGACAATGGAAAATATATCTTTCACACAAACTATGTATTTCGAATTATTATAATAAATAACGATGATAACGAATAAGGAATAATGCACAATTGAATTGAATAGAAAATGAATGGCATACGAACGAGTAAATAATAATTGATTTTTTCCCTCCAAAAGTGTAATTAACAAGCCTCGATAACCAAAATACAATTTTAACCATACATTTTACGAATCTTTCACGCGGTTCGCAAAGAATAATGAGAAAAATAAACGAACGAACGAACGACTGAACGCAAGAAACGTAATCGCCAACTAATTAAGGAGGGAAAGAAAAACAAAGAATCCTTTCGTTAAAGTATCCCTCCGAATTGAACCGAGCAAAGCGTTCATAATTATTCCGCGAGTACGGTACAGTTTTAGAAGCGCGAAAGTGCGAAACGGGAGAGTTGGAAAAAACGTGGCGGAACGCGGCGCGATAATTAGTCGGGTATTTCGAGCGAAACTGGTATTCGAATGATAAATGGATTTTAATCAAACGCGTTCCTTCAACCAGTCAGTCCATCACGTCCAAGGGAGGTGCTTTCCACCTGTCGTACCAGCGCATCGTTCACCGGGCTAATTAATGCACACGATCTCGCGAACTCCTCGTTTCTCGTGCGAGGAGGAACAGGGTTGATCGTCTCCTCCTCCTGCTCCTCCTCCTCCACTCCTCAATCGAGCAAGTTTTACTGGAGGAGGATATGTTAACGAGGGAGGATCGAGCACATTTGTCTCTCCGCTTGTTTCGTTGCAAGCGAGTGGAAACCAACCCCCTCCTCATTTGTTGCAAAGAAAGCAACCAAGCCCTGGAGGGTGTGGAGCGAAACTTGGATGGTTGGCGACCATAGTAATACACTTTTAACTGCGTCGTTTGCTTTGTACGAGCATCGCGCAAAAGAACAATGCTCCTCTACCCGCGCTACTCAACAAGGAGGGGAAATATGCGAAACGTTAACAACAGGGAGGGAACAATAACGCAAACTGTACGTATAAAGTAGCTGTTTGGATTGGTCTTTTGGTAAGTTTTGTTTAAATTTGGTTCGTTCGGAGAGAGAAACTTTTCATTGGAAGAATTTTTTTTACGCGATTGATTAAGGATTAATTGGATACGTTTGGTGAAAAAAGGGAATGAATTTTGGAAATTTTGTTTCAGGATTTAAAAAATAATTTTTCATTCGATCTTCCGGACGAAAAACGAAATCGAGTCGATTCGTTCTTCGAGGGTCGTCTTCGAGAAAATGATTTTTCAATTTTAAGCCGATTAATAGAGTTAATTCAATTTTAATTCGATAATAATATGTTTATTTCTGAATATTTTACCGAAAATTTGGAAAGGAGACACGGAGAAATCGATTGCCTTAGAAAACTCTTGCGAATGTTTGAATAAATATTTTTCGTCATCAAGAAACGGACAACGAAATTATACGAAATTTGTGAAATTTATACAAAATAACAACGGAGAAAAATTTCTTTAAAATTCACTGTTTCAACTCTTGGAAAATTAAAGAGAGAAACTAGATACAAGTTTGCGGAAATGATTCTCGAGCCGCGACCTTCGAAAGAGTAGCGCGTGTCTCTCATTCAAAGTGTTAATTACGTTTCCCTATCCTTCGATCCAACGAATCGCGCATAACATTCAACATTCTATTACATTATTCTTGATATTCGTAGAAGAACAAGCTTCGTTGCTTTATTGCGCGTTATTAAAATAGCATCGACGAAGGGGACGTTGTTTTTTATTTATTTCGAGGGGGATGCACGAGCCAGAAATATCTCTCCGAGCGGGGAGATGCCCTCGCGAAATTTTAAACTCGTTGAAAGTGGAGCAAAGGCGACGACGACTCGAGGACGATCCTCGAAGAACGAATCGACTCGATTTCGCTTCCCGTTCGCGGAAGATCAACGAAAGATCGACTCTCGAAACGAAACGGGTTATATTACGAGATTGACGCGTTAACTTCGAACCTTTGAAACCTTCATTCGAAATCAATGTAATAGAAAAAGAAACGTACATCAGAAGGAGATCCTCGAAACAGAAAAATATGTCCAACACTTGCGCTCACTTCGCTCCACGTGACACAACGTTTATCCGAAAATGAATCACATAGAAATATTACGCAGAAAGGTTCGAGTCTCGATACGATAGTCCTTCGCCCGTTTTCCACGGCGTTAATTAATAATAATATCGTGGCGTTCGATGGTCAAACCGCATTCGTAAAATGGCGCGCGTCCGGCACGGATTACCGCGACCCGATTAATTGATCGTCCTCGTGCATCGTAATTGGGCAAAAAGATCGAGAGATCAACTCGATTCTCTTGCGACTTATATATTTCCATTTAACAAGGATACAGTAATTGGAGTAATTGGTCTCAATGGAGAGGAAAAAAAAAAAAAAAGAGCGGATAATTAGATACGTTTCTTTCGCAAGTATTCTCGAAACCAAGTGTAAACGTATAAACGATGGAGAGGAGGAGGGAAAAAATTCACTGTTCGAAAGAGACGAGTATCTACTACTTCTCTGACTCGTATTTAAACGATTACGTACTCTTGGAATAACCGTGATGGCAAGTGTAATTAGAATGGGAAGGCGAAGTGCAAGGAAGGGGAAAAATGGAAAGGAAAAAAAAAAAAAAAAATAGAGAGAAAGTGCACCACCTTCGGTTAAAATTCATGCGAGGCGATAATTCGAGGCAACAGGTTGGCAGCATTGATTTTTCAACCGCAGCCGTCGAAGCTCGTTGGTTTCGGGGTCATTCTCGCCTCTGACTCGAGGTGACAGCTGGTCCACATTTCAACCCGAATCGAGGACGTTCCAATGAGCAGCAAATTATCGGCTTTCTCGGCGTTAAACGGTTACTGCGTATATAATAATCGTTGTGACGGTGAGTATCGAGTTTGTCGAAATAATTTTGGACGAGATGTAAATAATAAAAAAAGAGAAAAGATTGGTTTTAACCAGATATCTTCTTTTTTCTCCGCAACAGCAACCGAATCACGATTCTGGAATGGCGGACGCGTGGGCATCGGAGACGATTGTCGCCCATTATGGTAAGTAGATCTTATTGAGATCAGTTTCCAGCTCCGTTTCGCGCAATTGATTAGACGAGCGGATCACGCGATTAAACGAGCCCGTTCGCAATTTCTTCGTCGAACGATCTGTGCAACGAGAATTTTCGATTCCTTCGTTGTAAAAACGGAATATTTTAACAATCGCGCGATGCGAAAATTTTTCGCTTTCCAACGACTAGCGTAACATGTTTATCGATCGACGATTCGTTCTGTTCTAACGCGTAATAACAACACGCGTATAATAACGTATATAAGAACGCGACAAATGCGAAATGTAAATAGAAACGTAAATGTCGTCGTACGAGTAACGAAACGTATACGAAAATAAACACGATACGCGATTCTCTCCTCGAAATTATAAACACGGAACGGAACACAGCCGTTAGTTCGTCTACGCAGTACGGCGGCACAACATCGAGAGACAACATCGAGAGAGGAGTCACAGAGAAAACTCACCAGAAACTCGCCGCTGCCGAGGCTCTGCTGCGATCCGTCCGGCGTCACGGCAAGATCGGCGACGATCGACGTTGAGAAGCTTCTCCTCGTCTGATGGTGGCACTTGTGCGGCCCGTTCATCCTCTGAGTCGCGTAAGTGGACACAACGTTGCTCTCGTTCAACTTGGACGTCCATATCTCCTCCTCCCTTTGAGGCGATTGACCGATGGTCCGATGCTTGGTGAACCTCGAGATCCTCTCGGTCTTCACCCAGTCGTGATTAGGCCGCGGTTGTCGGGTGATCGTCTGCAGGGACTTCATCGCGTTGAATCTCGAGAAACCGTCCTCCATGGCCGCTGCCCACAGGTGATCGGGCAGATCCTTGGACCCTCGCCGAGTTTCCACCGACTGTCTGTCCGAGGAGGAGCCTAGGCCGGACGTGGTCGGTGTGTTGGGGAAGAATCTTCGATAGGTGTCCTTCGAGTCCTCGATGTCGGTCGAGTAGAAGTCGGCGTCGCGCGATTCCAAGGATCGATTGTTCTCGTGGAGGTTGAGCGACGATCCGATACCCGTCGACGTGGTCGAGGTGCGGAAGAACTTTGCCTCGTTCGCGGACGTCCATATCTCGTCGGTGATGGACGAGTCGATTCCGGTCGAGGTGGTTGGAGTTCTGGGTATCAGATGGTATTTCGAATTTCCGTGTTTCGTGACGCTCGGCCGCGATACTCGGCGACGAAACGAAAAATAGAAATGGAAACTCGACTCTCTGCTTTTTAGTTTCGTCGTTTTCACTATTGTGTTATCGTTATCGTTATCGTTATTATTATTATTATTATTGTACGAAACGTTTTCGCGAGATAATCTCGGGAGGGGAATGTCTACCTGTAAGAGAGGTTCCTCTCCTTCCACAGCTCTTCGGGGTTGGTGGTCGTGTGGCCCGTGGCGGTATTGGCGAGCGTGGTGTGATGATTGGCGTAGGAACATCTTTGGGGGAAGCCCATACCCTCGTCGAGGCCGGCCGCCCAGAGTGACTCGAGGGGCAGATCTTGGGTGCCGACCGAGGTCCCCATACCCCTGCTGCTCCCCGTCCCCGACCCGTGCTTCCCCCCATTCGAGGGGAACACTCTCTCGGCGCCCTGAAGGACGCAGCACATGCTCGTGCCACTTCCGCCACCGCCGCCGACCGCGCCTCCGCCCTCCTCCGCCTCCGACCCCCTGGAACCTGAGCTTTGCAGGCAACCTATTGTGACCGAGCTTTTAAGCTGCTCGCAGGCCTCCACCCCTTTTTCACGGGGCTGACGACCTTTCCCTCCGTTACCCTCCGCCCCCACTCCCTCCGCACTCTGGCCTTGCCAGCCTCGTTCTCCTCAGGGTCGACCCTTCATCCTTTCCTCTCCCTTCCTCGTCCCCTTCCTTTGTCTTTTCCGCTCTTTCTCCCTTTCCCCCTCCACCCCCTCCCCTTTGATTCTTCGTTCGTCTAATGGATGAAACGACCCGCTACCCTCCTTCTATTCTCTCT
>NW_006264071.1:312132-313397 GCF_000469605.1 Apis dorsata
TCTTTCTCCACGATATATCTCGATCCCTCTTGCCGTATTTTAGCTATTCTCTCGAGTCGAGATGCAGCGTGTATCTAAAGAAACCGGGATACCGGTCGTTGCAGAGATTTCTTTTTTTTCTTTTTTTCTTCTTTTTACAGATAAAAAGATAGATTCGCGCTCGATTCGAATACGAATTCCTCGAGTTCTTTCCGATGGCTGCCCCCATCATCTTAACGAGGCGATCGATTATTCGATCGATGGTTTCGCCATCGACCTGCACCCGAATTTCCCAATCGATTCTCCCTTCACGTGCGTGAAAGAGCAAATTGAAAGCCCGCGTGATTCGTTATTTACCGACCTTGTTGCCCCTTGCAATTGATCCGAAACCGCGGGATGATTTATCGACTCCCTCCCTCTCTCTCTCCCTCTCCCCTCTCTTCCCAGGTTCGCCGACAATACGCGGCGACCTGTCTCTCGGCAAAGGATTTACGACTGATGTGCTCGAGACTCGGGCCACGAGGTCGAAACTACCTGTTTTCCCATCGAGGGGCGGGGATGTTGATATCGAAAGGTGTTTCCTCTTGTCGATTCGAGGGGGAACATAGGTCGACGGCCTGGAGGGTTTTCATGATCGTGTTTGCGAACACGCCCACTGTTGTCGAACAAAATGGAAGTTAACGTTTGATAATGCTTTTGTAAAATAAACTTGTCTTTCTTTCCTTCTTCGGAACATACGGGATTAACAGGGTATTAAAGAGTTTTTTTCTTAAATTAAATTCTATTATAATATATTATTCGATTATAAACACCGTTCAATCTCGTTGATCGAGTGTAGAAAATATTTTGGACTTATTGGTGAGAATTAGAGGATTAAATTTTCTGATACTAACATTCATTCAGATATTATAATTAATTATTAAATTCAGAAACAAATCGAACAATTTGCATTCTCCGGTGCAGATGTGAAGAAATGATATTTTTCGCAGAATTTTTATTTTCAAATCAGTCGAAGCTGTAAAATCGTAATACACTTCTTTCCCATCTCACCAAATGTTACAAATATTTCACACTTATAAGGTATATTCGATATAAAATTTACGATCGATTTGAAGATTTCGCGACAAATGTACATCGTTTTGTGAAACGGTTCCCCCAAACCGGAATAAAATAAAATATCAGAGAAATGTTGGCGAAACGAATATTCGCCGCGCTCTGTCGGTCGTCAGATGCGCGATCGAACGGAATTGGTGATTTATATATATATATATATATATATATATATA
>NW_006264071.1:313618-336668 GCF_000469605.1 Apis dorsata
GGTTGATGAGGATTTACGAGGCAAAAATGGTGGAGGAGGGCGCGCGAATAAGGAAGAGGGCGAGGAAACGAGAACTAATGGGATACTCGATACTCGAAAAGTCGGATAATATCGCGGATATTCCGTGCATTAATAACGCGTTACGTTACGGTAATTTGCCATTTGCGATCTCTGTGTACGTATAGGTGTAAATTGCGTCGACCGTGTCGTACCCCGTTACGTTACCCGAATTTGCATCTCTCGAAAACTAGAGAGAGATCCGTTGTTCCCGATACCAATTCGATACTCGATACAGAATTTTTCCCCGTTGAACTGCACAATACGGAGGAAACGAGCGGGGATTATCATCGAGTCGTGGATCGAGCCGTGATTTGCATACGGCCGCGAGGAAATGGCGGAGAGGAAGATCGTCGAGAAAACGTTTTCCCCGACACACTCACGCTACAGATATTGGATATCAACTGGGCTGTGTCTGTGACCGAGTTACACGTGAATCGATAACCGGGGACAGACGATAATATGTATATTAGGTAATTTCGTACGCGTTCACACGAACCTGTGTCGTGTATCCGTTGCGATACTCGATGTGCAACGATCTTGTGATTTTTTTTTAATTTACTTATCAACAACGTGTATCGATATATTAAGATTCAAGAAAAAGAACAGAAGAAGTTGGTCGAATTCATTCGATCGGAAAATTTGTTTTTTTACAGTTTTACAGACTCGTTCTATCGAGTCTCCCTCGTAATATCGAATGGTATCGCGCTTATATACGCGTATATAAAGGAATATCAGACTGCTCGACGATATAATCCTTCTTCGTACGTTGGTTGCATCTCTTTCATAGATTTTCACCGGAATTCCCGGAGGAGTCCAAGCTTGATAACTCCGATACGCCCGCCACGGTAAATTTTCCACGATCTTTCATCAAGGATATCCCTTCCCATCCTGGATTTTCAATATTCGAGGAATCTTTTCGAAAATGGGAACCGAATGCATTCGTCGTCCATTGTCGATTCGTAGCGAAACGAAACGTAGGCATACAAGACGTCGTGATCGAATCGAGCTTTGACTCGGAGGAATATCGATAGTAATATCGACCGTTACTATCGACGCAACAACGAGGAGGAATCCCGGTTGTACGAAGCCGTTCTTCTATGAAATAATGGAGAATCTCGAGAAGCTAACGGTTTACGTATACGTGGCGTATCGATTTTCGCCGAGTTGTCGGTCAAAATTTCAACGACACCGAGGCAATTTCTTTCTTTCGACTCGACTATTTTCAACGTATTTCCTCCTCCGGATATAAAATTATTTATACCTTTTCCTCTCTTTCCACGCATCACGTCCATTAACACATCCATTATTCTTCAAACTCAACACGACTGTTAATCAAAACGTGCGAGCAAACAAACTCTTGCGACCGACAACAACAAGCAACGTTTCATCCTTTCGAGAATAATTTCTCGACGAGCGACGTTTTCATCGCGAAAAGAAGGTAAAAATAAAAATAAAAGTAAAAAAAAACTTGCACGGTGGAAAGTAAGGAGAAAGTATGGTAAAGCACAGGAGCTCGTTAAATATTTATAAAATGGTGGCTGGTTATAAGTAAAACGACATATCGGGTAGCTCCGGTTCCGCGAGCCGTGTAGCTGGTGGCTCTCGCGCGTAAAGTCATCATTTCCATTTAATGCCCCCATGAATATCGTCGTCGTGGCCACGGAGGGAAGAAGAAGACGGCTTCTGCGCTAGGAACTCCAGCTCTAACTTTTCCAGAGGAGGGAGAGGGGATGTAGATCACGCGCGTATACGCCGGCCGTGCATCGCGGTGAGATGGGCGTAAATCGGCGTTTAGTCGGCGAGATCGATGGAATCCTCGTAGAGGATAAACGAGGATCCATCGTGACCATTCCCCTCCGAGAAACTTGAATTTTCGACGATGGTGAGATTCAATGGGAAGTATAAATACGAATGATCGACGATGATCTCGACTGTACACGAAAGGAACGTTACATCGTCTCTCGAAGTAACAAATCGAGATGAAAGTTTGCGAAACGGAGGGGAAAG
The DNA here is from genome assembly GCF_000469605.1 of Apis dorsata. Lineage (NCBI taxonomy): Eukaryota > Metazoa > Arthropoda > Insecta > Hymenoptera > Apidae > Apis > Apis dorsata. Next base: position 315,686 of record NW_006264071.1, read on the forward strand.
AATTTGAATTTTTGAATTTTACAGAAGGATTAAAGTATTTTCCTCGGTAGTAATTAAAAAAAAAGTTAATTCGTTAAAATGGATACTCGTTCGAAGGAGTACGAGTTCTACGTTTGATCTCTGCGGCGTACGAGTAGAATTATACACGGTGGAATGCAGTGCCGTTCTGTTAAATCGAACGGAATGCTCGCGGAGGATAAAGGCGTATATATAATCCTTTTCTCCTTCGGAGGGGAAAATAGAATTTTTCGATTCACGATTTGTGGGAAATTTGAATTTTCGATTAACGGAAGAATTATGAGGAAGATATAAAGCGAGATATAAATATCTTCTCGGGCAATTAAAAAGGTAAATCGAAAGGTAATTCGGTGAATCTGATCTCGTCCACTACGGTAGAAACACAATGGGCAAAGGGGTGGATGTCTTCCGCTCGAATATCGAGATCAAATAGATTATAAATGGAGAATAATATCCATTTATCCGGGCTTTCTTTTAACGGGGAAAATAACTTTTCGACGGAAAAGTTTTTCTTTTTTTTTTTTTTTTTGCAGAAAGAAACGATTTATACACGCGAGGACGATAAGTTGATTAAAAATGGTCGCAAAGTAATTCCTTCGGAACGGAACAGAAATGGAATATTCATTTGCTAAACGCGTTCCACGATTGTCTGATTTCTGTTCTACTACACAATAGAAACTATACACAAAGGGAATGCCGTGCTAAGCTTCTGTTCAAATCGAGATCAATGGAATGTCCATGGTGGATAAACGAAGGGATACTCTCCAAAGCATAATCCTTTCGATGGAGGGAAAGCATTGAATTTTCGATGACGGAAATATATATATATAATTCGAAGCGTTTTGAATGAAGATTCGAACGAAGCAACAAACGATGAAATAAATTGAATTTGTAGCGCATCTGGGAAACGTTTAACGGGGGAGAAGTCTGTGAGCATAGATGCGTTTTAAAAATTCATAATATCCCCGCGATAAATTTATTCTCGCGGCATCGCTTAATCACTGCGACGGGTGTCGTCGGTCGGTTGGCCGTGTTTTCAATTTCGACGAGCGGCACCCATTTATTTATAACCCCTCCCCTCCTCTCTAATCGCTCGCAGAACACGATCGATGCCCTCTTCCGCGTCGTGCCGCTTCGTCTCGAAATAAAATCGAGATGATCTTGTTGATCCGCAAAAAAAAAAAAAAAGAAAAAAAAAGAAACTAAGAATTATTTATAAACAGAGAGATTCTCCTCCCGAAATTCAACCGTCAATTTCGTCGAAGAATACGTCGTATTAAGAGACAAAAAAAAAGAAGAAGTTCGAGGGTTAGAAAAGAATATACGGAAATATTCTTTTTTTTACAAGTACAAGTTCGATTGATAAAATAAAATTTTGCTGCGATATTAGCCAAAGAGTATAGAAATATAGAGAGAGGAAATTCTTTGTCGAATCATCAATTTCAAAATATAATTACACCATCTCCAATTTCAGTCGTCCGTAAGTTCGATTTCCAAATGTGGACGGGCGAGAATTTCTAGAAGGGTGTACAGACGCGAGTTGGACGCGAGGCGAAAGAGATTCTCAGAGAAATTCTCTAGAAACCCGGCTAGCTAGATGAAAACTGGTGTTCGTATAATAAAAGCAATTTCCACGGATATCGTGGAAGCGAGCGTGCACGCCGGTGCCTCGGGTAATTTAAATCCTTCGAGTCCAGCTCCGTGGGCTTCATGCATAATATTTCAAGAGGAGGAAAGATGTGTCGCGAGCGAAGATTCTGCGGAACAGCGAGAGAAGACGAAAAGGAACAGAAAAAGGAACAAGATCCGCGACGACACCGCGGATCTTCTCTACCTCCAAGTTTCTCCATTTTTTTCTCCACTTTATCTCTCTCTCTCTCTCTCTATCGTCTACTCGTTCCCTTTCGCGGGCAACGAGGACATTTGTTTTCGCGTTAGAAGGTGGAAGATGTTTGGACGGCGGCGTGGCGAAAAATATTAGATAGAATATTCCACTACCTGTTCCACCATCTCTTTCATTCTCCACGCGCATTTTTCCTCTTCCATCTCCTCTCTCTCTCCCTCTCTTTTTTCTCCGGTCGAAAGCACGAATCCCAGGTGGCAGGAGCACGAGGAAAATGAAAATAACGTTTAACGCGAATTCTCGAAACGACAACGAAATTTCTCGAATTTCGGTTACACGCGGCATACCGCGTATAGCGCGAGCTATCAAAACCGTTGAAAATTCTGGTCGGTTTCGCTCGAAAATTATTTTTCCAACCGATAGTTCTCGACAATGCTCGGAAAAATTAAACGCTCGAAACGCGTCGCGACGAGAAAATTTTCGAGGACCATTCGTCGTCGGCCACGTGGACTGAAATACACATCGGGGAGAGGAACCTTGGAATTCTTGGCAAATCGTGTCGAGAAACGCGGAGAGGAGAAAGAGAGGGAGAGGCTGTTGATAAAACGCGAGAGCGGATTTTTCTCATGGGATGAAGACGATCGTAAGAGAGAGGAATTTTTTTTCTCTTTCTTTCTCTTTTTCTTTCTTCGCAGAGCCCACGTTTAATCGGTGCATCCGTCGGTCCAATTTATCCTCGAGAGAGAAACGCGTTATCCTGGGACAACGCGTGCAATTGAAATCGCTCTAAATCGCTTTAATTGCTCGGTTTTCCCAATATAATCAGAGATATACAGCTGATGAAATTGCACCGGACACGCGCGATCCACGCGGCCATTAAATTCTTTCTCGAGAAGAAACGCGATATTCGATTTATTTATTCCTAAGAATTGTCGCATTTAAAAAATGCGCAATTTATATAAAAAAAAACCTACTTAAAAAATTCTTCTCGTTACAACTTCCAAAAATTATTGCAACAAATGGATCGTGCAATTTGAAGAGAAACAAAATTTCAATTTACGAGTAAAATATTAAATCGTTTATCTCGAGAAGAAACGCGATATTCGATTTATTTATTCCTAAGAATTGTCGCATTTAAAAAATGCGCAATTTATACAAAAAAATCTACTTGAAGAATTCTTCTCGATACAACTTCCAAAAATTGTTGCAACAAATGGATCGTGCAATTTGAAGAGAAACAAGATTTCGATTCACGAGTAAAATACCAAATCGTTTATCTCGAGAAGAAACGCGATATTCGATTTATTTATTCTTAAGAATTCTCGTATTTAAAATTAAAAAAAATTGCAATTTATATAAAAAATCTACTCAAAGAATTCTTCTCGATACAACTCTCAAAAATTGTTTTATGTTGCAACAAATGGATCGTACAATTCGAAGAGAAACAAGATTTCACGATTCGTTTATCCACCGTTATATCCCCAAAGTATCATCGATTGGAATAGAATATTCCATGCGTCATATACACATCTGTCGACCAGTGTGTCCACAGTGTAATTTGTTACAACGTCTGCGATATTAGAGATTCACCAACGCGTCAACGTATCGATAATTTATCTACAAACTTAATACATAATAGCCACGAATCTACGTAAAGCAAAGCAAATATTTATAACCCTGTCTACATCTTATAATTTTAACACTACCACGCTAAAGAGCTTGAACATCTTCCTAATGATAAATAGCAAACAACGAAACGATCGAATAACAGAATATTTTTCTTTCTCATTCTCTGAGAGCATCCTTGATACGGCCAGAGCGAAAACGCGTACGCGGCTTCGTCGTGATATAAATACCCATTACGGGATCCTGGATCGAGCATCGATATCCTCCTCCGTGTCGTGCGCAGAGACAGTCGCGACACCCGCGTAGGTGGAAGCGCTCCCGTAAGACCTTTATCGAGGCAACAACTCGCGGTTATCGTCGATTGCGAGTGTGTGCGAGAGCGGCGACGATAGAGAAGAGGCGGAAGAAGGCGTTCGAGCCAGGAGGGAAAGGGCAGGCCTCGATTCGTCTTCGGTTACGGGACAGGTGAAATTGGAAGGGTAAACTGATTAAAAATAAAGTTACTTTAAAATAATTTAAAACGCTCGATGTATTATAAATGATTGTAGGTGATTTTCATCGCAATCACGATTTAGTATCGATATTTGCGGTTTATTATTATACGATAAATTATCGACATGACTTATCGAAGTAACTTCAACTATTATCGGTGAATCGTAATGATAAAAGGAAAAAAAATAATAGAATCTCGTCGGAAGCTGCGTGGAAAAAGAAACGAGAAGCTGATTGAATAATATAACAATTCCATTAATATCGAATCGCACGACGATATTGCGGTTATATATTTTAAAACAATTGGAAAGAGACGTGTTTAAATCTTGCGGCATCTCTTGATCGAGAACATATATATTCGAATAATAATTATACATCCATCTCAGAGTACCGTTCAACGTATTTGCACGGACACCGAGATCAAAGTTTCCAACCGAGTCCAATCTCGGGTTTAAAATTTGCACGGATATTCCGAACACCAGAATCGAAATGCAGAAGCGCGAGAAATCAACGCGACGTGTATTTGTTCGCGGCGTAATTCCAATACGAGGTACGCTGCTTCTCGAGGAAAAGTTACAAGCTACCACAGTCGCGTTTCCTCCTCTCTCTCTCCCCCTCCCTCCCCTGCCGCGCTACCCAGATACCAATTGCCGATACAACTATTACAATATCCAAGTCGTGATGGTTACAGCAGCGCCACAAATTTCGGTTAATAGCTGCTTCGAGTGTAAAGGGGGAGGAAGGGAAGAGGAGGGGGAGGAAATGGTGAGATCGCGGTTGCCATGCGCCACGTGTTGCGCACCGGTGGAAAACCTCGTTAACGACGAAACATTGCGAAACTATTAATTGCCAACGACATATTCAAATTGCAACCACCCATCGCACGACCAAAATATTTCTCTCCTTTTATCCTATATCTTATCTTAAGATCGTCCATCGGCAAATTATTCGAAGAATAATTCGAAGAAAAAGAGAGATAAAAGAAATTGTTGCATAGGCAGATAAGCGATGAAAAATACGATGATTGAGGGAGGATGGATTGGTCGTCCATTTTCAATGATCGATAGGAGGTTTTACGGTCGGGGAACGGGAAGAACGAGCAACAGAGCGAGAGTTATGGTCTTCGCGTCACCTTCGCCTCGGCGCGTTATCGTTCCTCCGTAAAGTACAACCGGTGTACAGCCGCGATAACGATAACCAACGCCTGTCCTCTCTTTATCGTCCATCCCCGGTTTTAGATACGGTTAATCGTTCTTCTTAACCGTTTCCGACATTTCCGAGCGAGATGATCCTCCTCGCTCCCGGACGACTCGTAATTCGTAACTTGAACGAGGTTTCGTTCAGATTTGGGATTTTAATTGAGAGTAATTTCGAGAGTCGTTCTCTGAATTCATTGTGAAAAGTTGAGAGAACACTCGTGAGTAAGTTTTGTTTAATTTGGGTGAAGAGAGAGAGAGAATTTTGTTTTTCCTTTCAAAAATATTTAAAATATTTCAAAGGGAAAAGTTTGGAACGATAATCGGATCGGTGAAAAGATTCGGTGAGAAAAAGTAAAGAAAAAAAAAAAAAGAGAGAGAGAATGGAGTTGTTGCAGCAGGGGGAAGGGAGAAGGGGAGTTGGCACTTGAACGAGGTGGAAAGAATACAAGGGGCATCTTGTAAAATTCGAAGTAGTCGAAGCGTTTTAATTGCACGCGAAAGTTGGCACTCGGGCACAAGTTTTGAGCCGTAGCCTCGAGGAGTAATTACGTTCGGTTCGCGGGGAAGTGGCTTTTACTTTTAACGGGATCGATAAAGCGCTCGACGACCTTTGTGCACCGATTAGTCGCAACTGAGTAATCAATTAGCCATTTAAAACGCAGCGGATGGCTAGGGTGGAAAAGGTCGATGGTTGGAAAAATGGACGGATGAAAAGACGCGCAGCGAGGAGCTTCTCTAAATATATACACAGATTGGTGCAAAATCATCTACGTATAGATCTACGATGAACCGTAAGAATAAATTTGAATAATTTTTCTAATTCAAAGGATGAGAGAGAAAGTCACTTTTTATCGATTTGTCACGATATTTATGAAGAGGAATTCGTGTTTAGAATCGCTTGTCTTGGGATAATGAACGAGCGCCAAGTCCAACAGAGATAAAGCATTGAAAATTATTCTCTTCCTTACACGATAATAATATCTTGAGAGGCAAAAATCCTATTGGAATAAATAAAAAAAAAAGTTTTAAAGAGGAAGCTTCCAATCCACCAAAAATCACAAAAATTCAAATATATAAGTTCAAATCCTTCCCTAATTTCAATAAGTCGAAGGATAAATACGTTTATTCGTGGACGAATATTGCAACGATCTTACTGACGAAACATTCAGGATTCGAGATTCCATCCCGATCTGTAACGCAGAGTTCACAAACTCTCGAAAAGAAACGCGGCCGGCTGGATTTCGCGCGTGTGCGTATCGTAATTTTTTTCGCCCGGGGAGCGTGGATCCACACAAAGTTTTGGAAAAATATCGCGTAACGGTAGAGAAAATAGAGCCCCGTGTATTTTTTTTGAAACGAAGCTTCCCCGTATTTCGGCCTTCCCCGATTTTATGGAAAATTGAAACACGAATTCGACGACATCGGATCCTATTCAATTTTTCACCGCGCGAATATATCGAAAATACGAGTCGATTCACCACCCACCCCCTCCCGTCCTTGTTTTTCATCCGTATCGCCGTCACACTTGTTTTTTTACCCCCCTCCTCCTCTTCCCCTCTCCCTCTTCCCCGGGAACGTGCGAAAGCTCCCGGCGAAATACGAGCTCCCCCTGCGAGAATCCGCGTATCTCGCAATTCTTATTATACGGCGTTTCCTATTCTTCCACACACACACACACACACACTCATCTTCCCCTCCCGTTTTAACATCGTGATCACGCCGCATCAACCTTACGTCTTACGTAATGCATTCCCCTCCTCTCCCGTTTAAATTTCTACGCTCGCGGCTCCTCGTATCTTCCCCCTCCTCGTCTCCCTCCGGCCATTAAAACTAAAATTCGAAATTTCGAAAAGATCGTGGTATCCCAGGCAAGTCCATTTCGTTCTCTTTCGATAAAATGAAATGCAAGAAGGAAGAAATTCGTTCTAAAGAGAAGAATATCGTTTGATTTTTTTTCGTTCGATTAGAAAAATTGAATCGAGGCGGCGTTGTTTCGTCCATGCAGAAAACAGGAGAATGATTCTAAAAAGAGCGCGGATGCAATTTTCCTAGGTTTTAAGCGCGTCACCGATAAATAATCGAGAATCTCGGCGTATCGTGGCTGCCGTATCCTGCGTTTGCACTCGGTAAATCCGGGGTACAACAACCCCTTTCACGGATCCAATTTCCCCGGGTTTGCTTCCCGCTTTCTTGTTTTTCCGCCGCTCGAATTCCCAGCCAAAAATCCGGCGAGGAAACACGCTCGCGGCCCGAGTCGGGGAGGAAATCGTGTGGGGGGGTCGACGATATCGGGATTTATCAGAGCCTAGTGGAACAGTGGAAGAAACGTGACCGCGCTGGTGCTCCATTACGATTGGAGGAAAATCGTGGGGATCGATCTGGGATGAGGCGATAAAACGCGTTTCCAAAGTTGCGAGAATATAAGCGAAGATCGCGATAAGTTCGAATCCGAGAAATATAAAGAGAGGCAAATAAACGCGGAACTTGGCCATTTTTCCAAGTTGGGGCTTTTGTTGTTAAAATCACTCTAACAAAGTAATCAAGAAAAGGGAATTCATTTTTTTTTTCTCACTTTCTTTCTCTCTTTACGTAGAAAAATTTCGCACAATACAAGAAGAAACAAACGATGAAAATTCACGATATACAAAACTGCGGCGCTATCGTTTAAAAGAGTTAAAGAAATTACGAAAGAAGCCGAGCGTATCGGGAAAAGCGTACAGAAAACACAAAAGGAACCAGAAGTTTGCGCACCCAAGAACGATAATAATAGGAATATTACAAGGTAATTCGCAATCCCGCCAGCACAATTACCTACTAACGATTGCTAATTTTCCTTGAACCAGAATTAGAATTCCCCTCCCTTCTTCCTTTTACCAGCTAACGTAATCGCTCAACTGCTCGTCCGCGGGCGGGGGACCAAGTAAGTGGATCAAAGTAGTTTCGGATGGGCCGCGACTTGGTGGTTGAGACGGAGTTGTTCGCGGAGCAGAACTTGGAAGATTGGCCTCGCTATAATCGGGAAACGTCGATCAGAGTGGCGTACGAATTAAAAGTTGGATGGGACGACGACAGTTCCCCTTTCGTTTACTACTAGAATATCGAAGAATCCCGAATTTCGATCCACCCCGTTAAGCGACTGAGAAATAATATCCCCTATCTCCCGTCCATCGAATCGTCCAAGTTTCACGTTACTTCTCTCCTGAAACCTGAGAAACCTTATCTTCCGCTGATCACGAAGTAGTAAGGAGAACAATTCTCTTTGGAGAAGGAAAGTGTGAGGATGCCAGAGGCTTCTAGAGTCTCTCGTTTTCGTACATCTTGGAAAAAATTTCGAGCATATCTGGACGAACCGACACGTCTCGACACGGTGGAGAAATTTTAATCGTTCTTTGACGACGAGTTTTGCGAAACTTGTCCCTCCCCTCGATGGAAAAATGGGGAAAATACGAGGCAGGGCGATAAATCTTTCTCCACCCTGTCGCGAAACTTTAAATTCTCGTTCGCCTCCCTTCGCTCGAAGGGGCAGAACGAAACGAGAGACCACGTTCCTCCACTCTTCCCCGCTTTCACGAACGCGTATATCGGGTTATATAGGGATTACGAAATTCGACGATTGGCAATTTATGGGATTACCTGGGATTTCGAGGATCGCGCATTAACGATCCATTCGGTCTTGAGCGTGGAGGTTTCGAAGAGATTCGTCGATATCTGGGCGTAAGGAATAAAGGAGATTCGAGTTCTATCGAATCTCTGATATCTCGCTCGATAATGAACGCAATTAACAAGATCGTCTATCGTCCCAGTTCGTTACAATTTTCATCCAGAATTGTGTAACGATTGTTGTCCAATCAAGCTGTTTCAACTTCGTATTTATACTACTGTAACAAATCGTTGCACGTTGCAAATGAGAAAAAGGTGTGGAAATAACAAAACTTTGAATCGTCTTTGAATAAGCTTGAACGAGTGGTGATAATTGGTGTTTATTATTTAAAAAAGAAAAAGAAAACAGATTTTAAACGCGAGAAATCGCGAGTCGAGGATACGCGAAATACGATTTCGATCGATGACGAGAAATTCCCTTGCATTTTCACAGAGGAGGGGGTGTCGACCGACAAAACAAACCATGATTGTGTTGCTATCGCGACAGAGAAACCTCGTTTTTCGGTCTGTTTTCACGAGTCCCGTGGGGTAGGGAAGGCAGGAAAATTGGTGGCCCGGGAAACAGAGACCGGGTTGTATCGGCGCGATTGAAAACCGTTCGATTCACACTTTTACCTTTTTCAACCGTGGAATCCAAGCCACGCGATTCCATCTAGCCACGGAACACTCGATTCCGTCCATTTATGGATCTATCTTCTCGTCGTCGCGAAAGAACTCCTCTCATTGTTCTCGCCTTTCCCTTTTTCTTTTTTCTCCCCCCCTCTCCTTCTTTTCCTTCTCTCCTCTTCCATTACATTTCATTTTTCCACCCTTTTTTTCCCGCTTTTTTCAAAAGCGTTGGACGAAGCACCGCTTGCGTTTGGCGTGTGATAGATAGCACGAGCAACTCTATTAAACGAGAAAACGCTTTGTCGGCACAAAGACGACACGGCTTCGACGATTGATCCTCCCCAATTGGACCAACCACGGTTGACCGTGGTTTTTTCTTCTTTTCTCTATTTTTGGAAAAATTACCGCCCGACTCGAACGGATGGAAAAAGGAAAAAAGTATCTGGATTTACGCGTCATTTTCTTCTTTTTTTTTTTTTTGTTCCTTTCTTGCTTTCTTTCATTCCATAAATCAAAGCGGAATTCTTTTTATCTCGACGCGCGTTTTTTAAAAAAAAAGAAAAACGAGGAACGATCCATTCCTCCGCCAAAGAGCAAGTAAATGTTTAACTCGATTATCGGAACGAGCGAGATTCTCGCGCGTTCCTTGATTCGGTAAACATTCGACATCGTTTTCAATCATCGAGTCGTCTGTTTTTATCCCGATGAGCGCGTGTATATTCGTCCATCCACCCGTTTTAATTTCTGTTTTCCCCGTTAATCATCGGATGCAAATCGAGCCGTGGTTATTACGATTTTCGAGGCGAGGCGCGAAAAGAGATTTTTCCTCGATGCTCCCAATATTATCCCAACCGCCGATTTAAAAAAGATTCCCCCAAGATCTTTTCTTTCCTTTCCTTTCCTTTCCTTTCGTGGAAAAAAACGCCAAGTTCGACAATGCGAATTGGAAAAATGCAAAACCCGTGGATGGAAAAGAAAGAAGAAGAAGAAGAAAAAGGAGAATTTTTCATTTCCACCGACTGACCAAGATAACACGCGACGATAAATTTTTCCCCTGCCGAAAATGGAAGTTCGGAGAAAATATTACACGCGAGTTTCGAAAGGAGTGATAAATTAATCCGTGTATATTCGCGTACTTTGGATGAAAGGAGAAATTTGGGATAGGATTGAAATGGATACACTGGTTCGAACCCCTAAAACCCGTGTTCTCGAAACTTTCTCCCCCCTCCCAGTAATGAAACGAATTCATTTGGAACGCAATTATGGAAATGCAAACTCGACCAGGTTTTTTTCTAATATTTTTTCGAAAGATCGAATCCGTTAATCCCTCGAATCATGATCGAAATTGATCATCACTTTTAAAATTCTATTAATAACGCAACATTAAATCGATTCTTTTTTTCCCTACATTTTATTTTACCATTAGTAATTTTATTTATAATTTATATTTATTTGCTTAACTGGTTCATCTAATCCATTAGATGTTCAAATTATAATAATTATAAAATTTCATTCCATCCATATATCTCAATTAAAGATTTATTAGGATTTTATATAATTTTATTTATTTTTATATTAATTAATCTTCAATTTCCCTATTATTTAGATGATCCAGATAATTTTAAAATTGCTAATCCTATAATAAATTTATCCATTTGATATTATCGTTATCACGAACAGATATTGAAAATAATAATTACATCGACCGATAATATTATTATAACTCTAAATAGTACGAATTCCCCGTGGATAGACTTGCTTAAACTTGCCAAGCCACCGTCGAGAGAAACGTAATCATGTTTCGGTCGTGATTCGAGGCATCTCGCGCGTCTATCTATCCGCGTCGGATGAATCGGATCAAGATCAATCCGAAATCTTGTTGTTTAACGTATTATTACGCGGCTCGGTAGAACGAGAGTTAGACGATCCCTCCGCGGTTGAACGGAATAGATGCCCCGATTCGCGGCAGGTAATCTCGAAGAACGACGTTTATCCTGGGAGGGGGGGGCTGAGTAATGGTGGCCACGCGGAGCGGAGTTAGATTAGATGGAATATAGACCGAACGAGGATCCATCTCCTTAGTGGATCATTTGTCCAAACTCGAAACTCCGAAATTCCTGGCAACCATTCTCCTTCTCTATTACCATCCTCCTCCCCGTTATTTACCCCCTATTCATCGTTAATTTTAATCATTCGTTCTCCCTCCCTGGGAGATACACATCCCCGCGCGCGAAAATTAATCGTCCCGAGGAGAAGAAGGAGGAGGAGGAGGAGGAGGAGGATCCCTCTCCTCTCCGATTTTATTAATTCGCCGAGCGAATGGTGTGCTCCATTCCAACGTTGCGTGAACAACCGTGGAACAATCGTTGAATTGATATTGATAACGGGTCGATATCGATCGAGATCGATGGAATGGAATGGGAGAGGGAGGCGAAGGATTATCGTCGTAAATCGCATGGATAATTTGAGAAGAGTGTTAAAAACTTGGTCGATTGATATTCCCTGTGTACCAATAAAAGTAACTTCTCCGTTAAAACGGGAGGCTATAAAGATACGAAAAATCTTTGATCGCCGCAACGAATCACCGGACGGTATTTTATCGAATGGAACTGGTTTGTCCGCCAATGAGAGAGGACGATCTCGATCGGGTGGCAAATCCAAGCTTGGAAAAGACAGGAGGAGGAAGGGAACGGGAAAAGGACAGTAATCCTTCGAATTGGTTGGCTGTGTTCGCTTCATTAAATTACGTTATATTGCGAATTCCACGCGAAACTAGAAACTCTGGTATAAAGGAAAATCCGTCGGTGTGTACGTGTGCGTGCGTGAACGCTCGTCTCCTTTTACTTTGTCGTCTATCGATTCCAATCGTATCCGATCGCTTAACGTCGGCCGACATTCGTCGCTGTACTTGGATGGAAAATTACTTGGATGGATGAGTTGGATGGAGCGGATCATTGGCCGTTTAATTCGCTTTCCAAGGTCTTATCCACGTACGTAACAAAGCCTCCGCTGGTGCCTAATTTGTGGCCCAACTCTCTTACCGAAAAACGAGGGAAAACCATAGATTTATCGTTTATCAAAGCCGGGATGCTGAGCTTTCGTTCAACAAAGCCCTTCATTTGACTTTGGCCTTATTGCCAGGAACCGAGGAAAAATGAGAGAACGGGATTCCGTGGCTGGCGACCCCTGATCCGGGGTCTACACGTCTCTCGCCAAAAATCTTTCTTCACATTATTGCTTCTTTCCAAGGATTTAAAAGAAAGGCGCACAAAATAAACTCTGCTTATCTTGATGACCCATTATCTTAGTTCACTTATTTTCAATATAACGAGAGAACTTTATATTTTAAATTTGTCGTACAAATATAGTTAAAATTCAATTTTTCTCGATCCTTTCGGTTTCGAATCCATTTGCATAGTTTTCGAATCGGACAACGCCATTGATTCTTCGCCATAACCATAACTTTGCCGATAATTAACAGGGTTACAAAGCAATTGAGCAAAGCGCGCCGGCGGATGTGCATTTGCTAAATGAATTCTACATCTGATCTTGTTTCGACAGCCGTGGGAGTATTCGTCGTTCTATATCTAAAACTATTCACAGAGGAACACTGGAACCAAACCAGATCCCTGATAGCCACGAACGCCATTGACGAGAGATGTCGCGATTCGAAATTTGCTCTTGCTACTGTTGCTGTTGCGCGCGAATTACGCAACCGCGGGCATATTTGCCGCGCGGCCGTTAAATATTAACGCGCGATACGTTTCCGTTTGTCTGGAACCCCGTTAAAAGCTGACGAATCGGGTTCGCAAAGGGTTGTTTAATCGCGTCCAATCGATCTTTGTCTTTGAACACGAGGCGAGGCGAGGAAGTGGCACTCTGTGAAAGGATAAAACGACGGACGGCGATTTGTTTGGCGGCGGTCATAATTAACGAGGAGACACAAAGGGCCATTTAATTAATGCACCGGTAAAATCGACTGTATACGATGGAATAACGAAGAGAGGAAAATGGTGCGTGCGTGCGCGTGACAGAACAGGGTGCACGAGTGAAAAATATCGCTTCTCTTATTGCGACGGTTTTTGCTTTGGTGTTGGATTAATTATTGTACGCGATGAGGAAGGAATTCCTTGTAAATTACTAGGTCGTTTGAGCTCAGGAAACCGACCTCGATCCATCCGTGCGCTTAAGACTACGGATTAACAAATCTGAATCTCGCGTCTTATTCTCGAGCAAACTAAATATAAAGTTATTATCGCAAGACTTCTCCGAGACTTTGCTCGTTCCAATCCGAGATCGATTCGACTTAAAACCGGGTATACGATACTCTCTCCTCTCAACTCGAAACGAACCTTCTGTAACCGATCTATTCAAAAAGTGAATATCGCACTGTACGTCATACAATAACACAAGCGGATTTTCCTTGCGAAAAGATTGAACACGAATGAATTATCGATAAGAGATTATTCTATAAAAAGGGAAAAATGTAGGAAAAAATGCGAATTTGAAAAAAAAGAAGAAGAATTTAAACATTTAAAATTTTATCCTAATGTAGAACAACTTCTACGATCGACATTCGAAAATATTTATTCTCTTTCCTTTCCTTCTTATTTTTCCATAACGAATCGCTCTACATCTTCGTTTCGAAAGAATAGAGAAAACCGACGACAATCGGACGCATCCCTTTTTTAACGATACTGTAAACCGAAAAAAAAGAGAGAGCATGCATTTTTCTTTGAGATATAATTTCGCATGAAAGACGAGGAAGGAAAGAAAGCGTTTTGAATAATGGGATCGGTTCACGTCCGATTCCATCGCGTGCGAATTCATGAGATGTATAGTTGCGGTGTCGAAAACGCGAGAGCAACAGTTATCTGCCTGGCCTGCACCCTGCGAGCCGCTCCAAAGGGACGTGAAGCTCGAGAGAAGAAGAAACAGTGGATTATGGCGAAAAATACAATGGACAGCTTTCGCGAACGGATGAGATTCGTGGCGAGGATCGATCGCCTTTTTCGCGAGATTTTACGCCCAATGGGACAGAAAATTCGCGTCTGACTGGACGAGATGCGAATCGAGTTGACCGGAGGTATTTCGGAGATCTGGAGGGGTGGGGAGGGGCAGAATTCCTGCGATTACGATCGTTCTTGTCCAACAATCGACGCAACGACAATCTTTGATCGTCGCAATACACTGGATACTTGAAAGTTTTCAAAGTGGAAGTATAAAAGTTTGGTTAGCTTCTTTCGAATATCTGAGTAGATATTTGGAAGCGTGGATTCGATGCGAATTCAAAAAAAAGAAATATATTGCTTCGCTATATATTTCCGTATCAATTGTTGCACAAAGTATAAAACTTGAATAAATTTCCTTCTAATACGTGAAGCGTGTCACAGTAACCTGAAAGTAAACGTTTCAACAATTTTTTCTCTGCGATTTCTTTGCGAATATAAACGAAGGATTAATCGAGCGGTTCTCTTTTCCTCGTGGATTCCCTTTCTTTACGAGTTCTACGATTACAAAAATACGGGAGAAAACAAAAAAATATCCACCAAAAAAAAGAGAATCATGGCACGAATAAAAATCTACACTCGAAAAAGAAATGTGCAAAAAGATCTTCGAATGGATATATAGATGAATCTCGATTCGTATCCACCCATTGGATAAACGATATTTTTTTTTCTCTTTTTCCCAGTAGATAATTCCCGTTTCATCGGCATGCATATTCACCGACGCGATCGTATCCTCGATACTCGTCAAACGAGCGAGTCACGCGGCGAAATGGCACATTTAAACGATCAAACGGTGGTCCCGCCGAGAAAGAACCCCTATTCTCCTCTTTTCCCCCCTCCTCTCCCGGGAATTATGAGGCCGATATTCGAAGCACACCGAATTACCATTTGAATTGCAAAAAGCCGATACGTACATATACCTGTATATATATATATATGTATATAACTGTGGCGAGCATTTCGGAGTTGGCCGGCTCGCATAAATTTGCAAATTGTTGGAGCGCCGTCAGCGTGGAGAGATCAGGTTCGCGATCGCGGGGAGCGCGAGATTAATCCAGGAAACGGTGAGCGCCTCTACAGTTTCGCGTTACACGCCGAGCCAACTGCATTAACGTATCATTGTCCCGGCGGCGGCGTCGCCCCCAGGAACAGTTTCCAACTGCGTTCCAAATACGTTCTTCTTCTCCGTGTGCGCCGAGTTTCGCTCCCCTCCCAGTCGATCTCCCCTCGCTCCCGCGAGAAGTCCAACAAGTTCGGCAGAAGCCAAGTTTTCCATGGAATTTCGACTAATAGGGGTCCTGCGTTCGTCAAAGCGTTCCAACTAACGTGTAATCGAATTTTCCATCGTAGCAATTCGGAGCGAGGAAATCTTCGAAAGAAGAATCTTAATCCTCGGAATTAGAATCGGTGGAAAAATAATGGAGAGATGGAGTTTCTATCCAGTGGATGCACAGGACAGGAAGTCTTAAGGTATATGTTGGAGGGTTGATTGGTTAATGTTCATCGATCATTTAATAATTTTCAGAATGTCTCGAATGTTAATTCTCGTCCCTATTCTTTCTCTTACAGCCGAATGAGCAGGAAGATTCTCTGGAGGAAACTCGTCCATCGAAAAATCGGCCGATTCTTCCCTTTCGCTATGATTTCTCCGCCGCGGCAAAAATGTGCGTAGATCGAGAAAGATCAGCGGCCGCGTTAACGCCTCGTTGCAGCCCTCACTACTTTCACGGTATTTATTGAAAAAAGAACTTTCCTCAAAACGGAGTCTTTGTAACTTCTAAACTCACATTTAATCACACTAATAACATTATAGAATATGATAATATGATATAATGCAGAGCATCTATAATCGTCCATATAGTACGTCAATGGCATTTTATGAAGATTATAATAGTAACGAAAGGGTTAATCTCTGTCGAATGCGGCGGAGAAAGTCGACCAAACGAGCAGGAAGCTCGCCTCGCTCCTTCGTAAAACGCGAGATCTCGTCGCGATACGTGGCACACTCTTGCTTAATTTTAAATCGCGTTGGCGAAAAGCTCGCCTCTCTTGCGGGCTTGCACAAAAGGAACCAACGGTAAGTGTCGCCGCGGTAACCCAGACTAACGTCGAGTGCTCGCAGCCTCGCTAAACAAGAGCTCCCCGAGCTTTTTCTGCCTCCTCTTTCTCTTCGCCCGCCTTCTTTTTAACATCTTTCTTCCCCTCCTCCCTCCCGAATCGTCTCGAGATTCGAATCTCGGGGAGAGTCTGCGCCCTCGAAATGACTCGAGGATCTTATTAACGGCGGATGAAGATTCGTGTCGACCAAATTTTAATTAAAAAGAAAAAAAGGAAACGATCGAAAGAAATAAGATTTCGAATCGTGGAATTTTCGTGTCGCGGCAACTTTGAACAAAATTGGAAGAGATCTATTGGATAGAGATCGGATCGGGGAAAACGTCCGTTTAATATCGATAGACGCGTTTACGTTTTACACGCGCCATTAACCAATGGAGAAGTTGCGATACAACGCCGCTCTAACGAACCGGCGCCAACGCTTAAAAAGCGCATCGCGGCAGATTTTTCAGGAAGGAAAAAGTTCTCGCCCCCTGCGAGAAAGTTTGCAGAGGGGGGGAGAGGCTGGATAACGAGAGACGGGCAAGGAAACGGGTACGCAACGTTGCATCGATTGGAATTGAAAAATTAAATAGCTTGAAAGGTGTTTGAAAGGTTGGATCGAGTTCGTGTATCGTTTCTCTTCGTTAAAGAATACGGAAAGATAGATACCTTGATAAATTCTTGAAAAATTAAAAATTGAATTTTCGAAACGAATTTTTTTTATCTTTCCTCGAACGTTCGCTTATTTTCAACGCGAATCCTTATTAACCGTGTGCGCAACCCTTCTCCAGCGAAAAATGAGATCGACGAACGTATGGTGGTCGTGGATCAGCGCACAACGTCGACGTTGTATCACGACGTATGGCCGTGAGCGGAAGATTACACATCGTTGCCTCGTTGTCGTCACGCTGCTCGTAGGTGATACAAACATTTCCCACGGAGTGTACGACTACGTCGTTTCAAACTACGCAAGCATATAGAGGATAAAAAAGAAAATTTCATACGAAATAAATATTGCATTGGAGGATACGAGATTTCATTTTGTTCAAATGAAACTTTGAGCGAAATTTTCACGAGAGAAAATCATAAATAATTCGTTCATAGCTTTAATATAGTAAAAAGTTCATAGATAAGTATTTCGTATTTTTTTTTTTTTTTCTAGCAAAGTACGTTTTTACAGTTTGTAAAAAGCGCGAAATACTGTAATACGTGCAAGCGAAGCATCATATATATATATATACACGGTGAAGATCTGGTTGCAGACACAAAGGGGTATCGAACTCTCCGTATCAAGTTAATCTCCTTCCCTCGAGTAGAAAAGTATATTTCGCGATATTAAAAATAATCGATACCGGTCTTCCATTTTTCAAAAAGTTTTATCCGTAAACTTCCTTCGAAATTCCAGAGTTCTTTGCGCGACTCCTTCGAAAATCTTCGAAAATCTTCGAAAGAATAAAGTCTTATCTTTATCCTGAGACATCACAGGCTAGAAATTAGCAGTTGGAACAAATGGATGGGAACGAGTGCGCCCAATAATATATATTTATAATGCAATAATGCATCTTTTCGTCCGCGAGGACGGAACTTGGCGGACGAAACATGGCGAGCAACACGAGAATTCGCGGGAAGGGAATGGAAAGAAACTTTCATTTTCGGCTGTTCGTGCGATAGCTTCGCTATTTCCAACGATATCGTCGCCGATCGAAAGCAGATATGGAGAAAGGGAGGATGATTCGACCGGTTGAGAATGGCCCTCTTGCTTGGAGAATGCGAGGAAAACTTTCGGCCCCGTCTGGACTAATCTCGGTCTTAATTGAATTTCTCGACAGGATTCGGCCCACGTCGGGCTACTTAATACTTATGGATTTTCTTGGGCGAAGGAGGGGGCTGGAGGAAAATGGAGGAAAACTCTCTCTCTCTCTCTCTTCCGATTCCGATGTTATAGAGGAGGAAGGAAACGTTAACCTCGTCACGAACTTCGTCTAATAACAATTTCCTTCCCCCCTCGATAATGATTCCGGTGTAGTATTTAACGATGGACGCTTGTTTAACAAATTCTGGCCAAGTTGGCGCGGCGCCTCGAGGTCGAGGAACAGTTTCGCGACTTCTTCTTTCAAGAGTGGTTTCTGTGGAGTGGAAACAGCGGGAAGTAGTCGTTGCTTAATCGAAACAACGTTGGCAACGAGGAAATGGCGAAGCTGGTTCGAGAAAAATTAAAGGCAACGAGGGAGTGCTTCGAGAGGAGGGATATCCCCGCGCGTAAAATAAATCTTCTTTGGTAAACAAGAGGCTAATCGGAAATGGAGAGAGAGAGGGATACTTTGGGGGAAAAGATCCTCAAACCTCTCTCTCTCTGACGACGTACAATCGATCTTTTTTTGAGATACATGGGAGGACGTGCATCGTTTTGTTTCAAAAATGTTTGCGAATCGATATTTGCTTGAGAAAAATTATAAATTTTATTTTAATTAATATGTAATTACTAGGCATTATTCAAAATTTAAATGTACAAGAATGAACGGACGGATTATAACATTCGAAGAGAAAAATTTTAGAAATATCGTGAAACATCGATTCGAGAAATTTGCAACATTTCAAAAAAAAAAAAAAAAGAAACCGACACGAAAAAAAAAATTTTAAAAATATCGTGAAACATCGATTCGAGAAATTTGCAACATTTCAAAAAAAAAAAAAAAAGAAAAAGAAATCGACACGTAAATAATAATTCTCGCGTATCCACGAATATAATTTGTGGCCCTAGGTGCTAAAACTGTGTGCCTAGGTATCGAATGGAAAAAAGGATCGTGGATTAAAAAGAAAGGATAGGAGAAAGGGTAAAAGATTTTTTTTCAATACGACGAGGAGAAAGAGAGTTAAGGAAAAAGTTTTCTCTTCGGGGACGGTGATGTGCGAAATCGAAAATAAAAGCGACGTGATCAGACCGGAAACCGTACTATTTTGTTTTCAACCGGGATACTCTGGCATTTATTTGAATAACAGACGGATTTTATACATTTTTACAGACAGGACACACAGTTGCCGTGGATACGCCGGGAGGGAGGGGAAAAAATGAACCACTTGGTGCGTTAACGACGAAATGGCACGCGAAAGGGGCGACGTTCAACCATGGATGGAATACAAAATACGGACGTGCTACGTCAAAAGAATTAATTTAATGTCCTATCCGGGTCAGAAATGGAACGATGCTCCTCCAAACAAATTGTCGCGCGATTATCTGCTTCGAACCTAAAAAAAACTCATCGTGTCGAACGATCATTATTTTTAATCACCTTTGTACCGAAATTATTCTAATTCTTTTCTAAAAAAAAAATGAGATATTCATCATCGCGCAAAATCAATAGCAAATAACATCACGTAGATCGTGAAATAGTTGATAGAATTTTAAAATTGAGAATCCTTCGAATCGAAATCCTTGGAAAGTTTCGTAAACGGTGTAATACCGTTACGATTGACAAGCGACAAAATCGCGATCGAGAAACGGTTCGATTTTACCAATTAGAGATACCGTATCGTGATCGAGATAGCGTATCAGAAACGACGTAATTTCGTTGGGTCGCGTTCTACCAATCGTTCTGTTCGATCGATGGTACGATGGCATCCTTCTTCCTGCCTCCCTCCTGCGAACATAATTATCGAGATTGATGTCCATCGAACCTCTCTCGAGAGTCTCGAAAGGTAGAGGAGGCTGCTACCAGCAGTATCGATTCCTTGACGAGTAGAAATACCAGATTGGAAAGCTTGTCATTATGCAAATTGCAATTTTAAGATTGGAATACAAAGATTAATGGAAATTAGGAGAAGAAAAAAGTCTCGACTCGATCGAAGAAGTCCGTTAGAAGGGTTGCAGTCGCGCTCGGGATCGTATTTCTCTTTTTTCTCTTTTTTAAAAAACGCACGACGAGTTTTAAGCACCGTTGGCACCGTTGCAACGACGTTCTATCGTGTTTCGCAAGTAGTAGGAGAGGTTGATACGAATGCCTGTTCGTAACAGGGCGCGGATATCAACGTCATTCGCGGCTGGTAGCAATTAAGAGCGACAAAGTCCTGCGTCGACGATACCACCGACGACAAATTGTTCTGGCAGCGGGATAACCGACTAACGAAAAATCGTCCAACTCGAATAGAAATAAACGAACCAAAAATCAAACAAAAAAAACAAAAAAAAAAAAAAAAGAAGGGGAAAAAATGAAATAGAAATAAAAATAAAAAAAACGGGGAGAAGGAAAAATAGGGAAAGGAATAAAAAGGATGAATCGATCTGATTCGCGCGGAACAAATGGGTGTAAATGCGTAACGAAGCGTGTATTCCGCGCACGTCTATCACATTAATGGGACACGCTCGTTTGTGAATGTCGCTCGATCGACGTTATATAAAAAAAAAAAAAAAAAAAAAAAAAAAAAAAAAAAAA